>NC_049995.1:4439299-4442408 GCF_000003815.2 Branchiostoma floridae
CGCGAGGGGCATAGTTTGATTACACACAAAGCGTTGAGTCCGGCACGAGGAATGAACACGCGGCAAATATACATCAGATGGTGTCGGGGAAGATGAAGTCTGGGTCGGCGGGCTCCCATCCGGTGCTCTGGCAAACCTTGTCAAAGACGCCCCGGTCCCAGTCTCCCACCCACTCGTCCGAATGGGGCTGGTATTCGTTGTCTTCCCGTTTGGGGTGGCTCGAAAACGCGGTGTCTGCTAGAGACTCTTTGCTGAACACCTCGGCAAGGGGAACTTCGATGTCGGCATCACTGATGTCTACCTTGATCCCAAGCTTTTCCATGACCTCCTGCAAAGCTCTGGTCTTCTTTTCCGCGAGTGTCTCGTAGCTGAGAACGGCGTGGAAGAAGTTTTCTGGAAACTGCTCCCGTAGCTTCAATGCCTTGTGCATCGTACCTTGCCACAGCGTTACAATGTAGTACGATATATCTCTCTCTACTTCGTCGTTATCAAGCTCTGGGTCGTCCCCGAATATCGTGACACTGCCGTACTCCTTCTCAAAGCAGAACGCGTTTCTTCCCAGCTTCCTGGCCTTCTGGAAGTTGGCGTAGTGGCGCTTTTCGTTGTCCAAAATAAGCCGCAAGTGCGACTCGTAAAACTTCAGGCCGTTTCTGTACAGGAAGGCCGTCTTCGCTTTCGGGTGGGCCCTCGCCATCACACGGCCGACAACGGTCGAGTCCGGGGCAAGCGTGTACAAGATGGTTGAGCGTTTCAGTGGGTCAGACTTGAGGAGATAGTAATTGAAGACTGTGGTGAGGTTCCTGACTAAGGTGACTGCTGTCGCGTCGTCTCGAATCAGTTTGTAGATGTCTTCTTCTTCTTCGTCGTCTTCGTCGGGAAGGTCTTCTAGACATGCCAGGGCGGCAGCAGCGATGACATTGTAGACGTCAGGTTGACACACAGCGCGGACAGACGGTAACACGTCCACCGCGTTATTGAAGAGTGTGCAGCCGCAACGACCTGCAACAGACAAGAAAACGTGTACCTTGTATTATACTTTGTGCAAAGTTTTATGTACTATTGCTATGCTTGATATGCTATAGCTATTTAATGTTGTTTGTGTTTCTCTTCTAAGACAAGCCCTTTGAAATGGCTAGTTGGGCGACCTTGGCTGCCTGTAATGTCAGCCGAATGAATGGATGGATGGATGGATGGATGGATGGATGGATGGAACTGAAAATATTGATGTTTGATTCTTTGCCCCTCCCATTGTCAAAGACACGAAATCTCTGGATCATTTAGATGGTGATAGGTTTCATGGCTGATAGCTGGTAGATAGCTACCATACCAGATGGCAATCACTTTAAAAAAAACATACCACAGGGCTTCTACTCTTAAAAATCACAAAGAGAATTTGCCACCTCAGAGGGTACCGATTTGTTAAATTTGGGGCCCTGGTTTATAGACTATAATCAGTAAAGCCCCCTTCACACGAGAGCACGAATGAGCCGAAATGCCGTCCGAATGAATTTTTTTTCTATTCGTGGCAATTCCTTGCAATTCGTACTGTATTCTAAACATTCTTACTGCATTCGAGATATTCGTCCCCGTTCTTATGGCTGGCTCGAAAGTTTTTGACATGTTAAAAACTGTCGAGGTGCATTCGAAGTGGAGAAATATCGAATGGCGTTCGTAGTGGATTCTTAGTGTATTCTAACTATTCTGACTGCAGTCTGACCGCATTCCACGGCATTCTAACATTATTCGAAACATTCTTATGTCATTCGATGGAGAACCGAAACGGCAAGCCACCTCGAATCCTGCCAGAATGTGGCCGAAAGAATATTTCGAATGCCGTAAGAATGTCTAGAATGCACTACGACTCCACAGGAATAGACAAGAATTTTCATTCTGACGGCATTCCGGCTGATTCCTTCTCGTGTGAAGGGGATTTAAGGCCCATTTAGAATTCCCACCCGAATGGCCCCGAATGTAACACGAAGTTTGCAAATACTTCATTCCGGCTGGTTCGGCTTGATTCCTGCTAATTCGATTTCCGTGTGAAGGCCCTATTACAGATGTGGGGTATATGGCCATCTGGACCAATATTGCAATGCTAGACATATTCTTGTCCTTCAAGTCTATAGCAGAATACATTGCAGCATTCAGATGAAGTTCCTACATTTTTTGCTTCATCCAAGGTTCTGTTCAAATTTTCAAATATAACACGTACAAAGGCTGACAACTTCATAAACTACATAAGATCATTACAAGAATTTCGGCTTTGGAGGTTCAGACTTTAAGATAATAACTGATAGATACCTGTGTTGTACACGAAGATCTCCTGAACATGTTTGACTTCTTCAACCACGGCATCGGCGACATCTTGTAGCTGGGATATCGGCATCATGAGGATCTCCTCTGCTTTCTCTCGCTGGGCCTGAGGAAATAATTAATTAAGTTTTATGGCAAATTCTTGCCCGGGGGCTAATTGCAAGTGACAAAAAATGACATACAAATAATGATAAACAGTATAGTAAGCGACTACTCTAGTCTAACTTAAACTAGTTAAATATGTAACTTACTGGGTTTGACTCCTTTTTCTGAGACAGTGGAAGACGAAAGATTCCACTTTTTCTGTAATGTGTGGGTTTTGTGACGTTACAAGGAGAGTAGTTTTCTTTTTCTCTGTAAACGTGGAAATATTAGGATAAAATTTGGTGGCTTCTTTCAAGAGGTCTTTTCTCTCTTGATCATAGAAAGGGCAGTTTGAGATAAAATGTGCTTCGTCTTCTACCATATCTAACGTACAGTATATACTAGTTTTATTATACACGGGTAACTTCTTATATCGCCCTTTTTACGTTTCAGTCAGTTTCGAGGGGACAAGATCATGCAATACTAGTACTAGTGGTCATCTTAAGTTAAGTTGAGGTCCTTCCCGAACCAGATGGTAGATAGGTGGCGCTTATCTCTGTTTCTGTACACCTGGACCACACAACTTCTATGCAGATTATGCAAACGCCGCCAAAATTTACATAAGGTATGCCTGATGATTATAGTCACTTTTATCTAAGTTACACGTGCCGCTCGTATGAATATCATATCATTTACCATGAATACTCAGTAT
>NC_049995.1:4442618-4450008 GCF_000003815.2 Branchiostoma floridae
AGAACGAACCGCCTCCCATCACATGATCCAATCAGCCGCTTGTGTATTTGTAATGTTATTATCAGGCAATCACATCGCCGAATGCGGTCTAGAGGCATCGTGATTGGCTGGTAACTTTCGTCCAATGGCAGCCAGGGGAATAAATGACTGCATGACGGCCCGGGACTAATCGGAATCGGAGTGAGAAGGACGGATGATAGAACATCATGTTTAGTTTTGTAATGAGTACACACACGGACCCACCCACCCACACATACACACAAGTACACACACACACACGCAAGTACACACATAAGTACACACGCACACCCAAGTACATACACGTACACACACGCACACGTACACACACATATGTACACACACACGCACACACTACACACACAGACTCACCTGCATGAATGAAGAGAATGGCCTCAGATCAGCACCTTCCGTTGTCTTCACGAACATGACTTCCCCTTTCGTCCAGTCGATCGTGTAGACAGAATATTCGTGGCCGCGTTCCTTGAAGAAAGCCACCATATCTTCGATAGGTTGCCTGTCTCCGGTCACCTCAAAGTCATCCACATCGGACAGTTCCCCCTCCAGAAGCTCGTAGTCTTCTTCTTCGTCCCACTTGGCTTGTTGTGTGTACGCCATCATTACCGGAACCTGGTCATCAATGTGCAGTTATTACAGTTATTAAAATCTGTATTTGATATACATGTAATAATGGAAAAGATAGGCAAATATAAATACAAACGTATACGTATACAGAGTTTGACTGCTGTGTCTACGACCCACTCATTTATCCAATTAGCCAAGACAACTTCATTGTGAAAAAAGGAACAAAAGCAGCAACCTGAAATTTACTCGTCCCGAAGGGGAATTACAGGAAGCAAAGGATGAAACGGAGAGAAAGAACGCAGGCAAATGAAACGCACCGAAGAACAGCTAGTAGAGAATATCAATATTTCCAATAAAGAATTAACCGACTGAATATATACAGCTATCTGACTGTGATATTTTCAGAACTCTAAAATAGTTCGACTTTTCCCCACTATTAGACAATAAAGAATTTTCTAGATAATACTGCAGTCTATGCAATATATTATTTCGCATATAGAATTCATAAGTAATATTCATCTATCTGGCTGTGACTTTTTCAGAGCTCTAAAATTGTATTTGGGCATCCCTTTTCCAGATTGCATAAAACCGACGGAGGTTGATGGAGATATGCAGTTCTGCTAGACAACAGTGCTACCTAGAGATCTAGTTCGGTACTGCAATAGATATATGAAATCCTATATGAAAAACTAATTTTCTGAAATTGGGACATTGATTCATAAAAGACGTAACTGGGGAGTAGTTGTTAAAAATATGCTTGTTCAACTCTCTTTTTGAGAAAAACAGACAATCGAACGACAACACACTGAAAACGTTGTTGTGCCGTTTCTTTTTTGTAATTCAAATACTGCCAGAATTGTCTAAGAAAAGGGAGTGGCTCTCTCGAACTAGGCCAGACCCGCTAATGAGAGCCCCCGAGCATTTTCACACCTACAGACTACTCTCTTTTCACCACGGGCCCCGTCTTGTCTGAAACCACTTTCTTCATTCCCAAGCAGATGTCAGAGTGAAAGACCGAAGTGTTTTTCTACTGGGCTTCTCCCTGGCAGTTTATACCTGGACTCATGTTTGCAAAAAGGAAGTCTAGCCCAACTAGCTAGTCTATAGACGCAGCCAACACAATAATAGTATTAAACGAAAGTAAGTAACGAATGTTAAAAATTTGTATCTTTTACTTTCCAGATCCCTATCGTTTCTAATGGCATGTGCAATAGTGGTCTACAATTTAGGTTAACTAGAGGCGAAAGAAAAAAAGGGAGGAAAAAGGTACTCGTGCCCTCACGAAACTAGATCTTTCCGTAAAATGTACTGCAAGACATCGAAAATTAAAAAGTATGTACCTATGCCTTTAAAACTGTCACTGTTGGAAGAATATTGTAGTAACAGTGCATATAAAATAATTACGTACAAGACATCCTCAAAGTCAAACTGAGGTTAAGAGTTTTTTTCTTCAAGAAGTGCAATACGATTTTTCTACGACCAAGGCAACCTCCTTGTTACGACTCGCGCTTTTGCTACGAACAGAGGGTCCCCCCTTCCTCTTCTCGATATTAAAGTGTAGTGGGCTCTTTTATAGAATTACGTGCAGACGTTTGACTCCCTAACGATCTCTCAGGTGCCAGCTTTATGGGCTGTAAGACTATTTTAAGAGTAAAAGTTGATTATATGTGACCTAAGAGTAGTAGAAGAACATACCTGTGCGTAGGTTGTGATCCTCAAGAATACAGACAAACGCAGAACACGCTGTCCAGAACTGAAATGTGGACGTACCGGTTTGGTGCTTAATATGTAAATCGTGCCAATATTGTCTGACCAATGGGTGTGGTTGTAGGTCAAAGAGAGTTGACTCAAGACTGGTAGCCGTCAGAATCTTTACATCTGACTCGGAGGTTTCATTGGCTCATTTGCGGCCATTGAAATGTACGGACATGAATGAATCAATCAAGATTATACATTTTTGCCGAAACGAGCTATCAAAGTAAAGGTCAGTTGATAGACAGAGCATACATAATAATATGACCTAGTCTAGATCTAGCACAGTTGTTCGGCTTCTTCTCGCTTCTTGGTAACGGTGAAAATGTACTACGTTTGTAAGGGGTAAGCAAGATTCGGTTTGTCAAACTACACGAGGAATATGGATTTGTCAGTGCTACTACTATGTCTAAAGTGAGGGAATCTACTTTCTATATAGCTAAATAGAGTATTTGTATCATAATCATACATAGTACAATCAACAACGAAGTGTACTGTTTGAGATACAAAACGGACATCTTTTACATATACAGTACCCCATGTGTAAATTACAGGTCGTAACAGGGCAATCGTTGACAGATACATGAAATATATTCAATATCAACCAACACATTCATATTCTACCAAGTGTAGTCGACTTCTTCTAGCTTCTTTGTGATACGGAAAGCTACAAAATATTTTGTAGTAACAAATATTATCAAAGATTTGTCTAAATTCATTAGGAATATGATTTTGTCCCTGTCATGAGTATGAATTAGAGAAACATAGCTTCTGTCAGTCTATAAAGTTCAGCTCTATCTTTGTTCTATAGTCTACATTCTACTGCAAAATGCTGTCCATCTTCTCTTCTATCTAGATTACAATATCAACATATTCTTTGTTCCAGAGGAATCCGTTCAATAAGTGTGGTGGGTTCTTTAACAGTCTCAAGGTGTGAGTCTCTGTAAACACGGGACCCCCGGTGTCAAAAGCGACGGAGGTACTTAGTAGATGGAGATATGCAGTACTGCTAGACAATAGTGCCATCTACAGATCTAGTTCGGTACTGCAATAAACACAAAACTTGTTCCAGGAAATAGATTATGAATGGCATAATTTGTTTATTCAGAATTCTCCTGTATCTAACTATAATACATACTTGATGACAAGTGCCTGATGATATACAGCAGTTTTATTGATAAATCATAATGACTGTAGTTGATCACACTGCAGCGCCACCTTGCAGTTGGTAGCAGAATGGCAATAGAAACATTGCTAGGTTAACGTTTGTTTCTGTTGTTATAATCTCTTTTCCATTCATGTAATGATTTACATATTAATTCATATGTTCATGTGTGCATTTGAAAGAAGCAGAAGAACTTATTGCAACTTGTGTATACATGGCATTTGCATAATATATTACTAATATCCAACAATACTAAAAAAAAACCTAATCCAATGAATATTGCACTCAAAATTAAAAAGAAAACAGATCACTTTCCAACTGAGCTATGATTCATTAAAAATGAGGAGTCAGACAAATTGACAATGTTGCGTGAAGACGCTCAGTACACAGAGTTAAGCTCACTACACATCACCCGGATGGAGGTCTGATGAACCTCCGTCTCATATCAGCCATATGGTGATTTACACCATTCACTCAAATGCAAGACCTGGCGTATCGCTGTCTTGTAGTTAGTTTTTGTCACCCTGTAAGGGCCGGTATAATCTTGTTGTGTGTAAGCACATCGACTGATGATGATAAAGTTTTCCCCACAGTTAGTTGTTGCATGTCCCTGTGTGACAGTGGCGACCATGAAGGTAGTAAGACTCGTGTATGACCAGGGATGGTTTGATGTCAGACATCTGGGTGCAACCTGCAATGGAAAACAAGAAATCAAAGATCACATACCTGGGTAAAATATTTCTTGTTTTATCAATCATTGTAAATTTCTTGCTGATTTTGTCTGATACATTTTTTCCCAGGTTCAAAGACAAGAAATGAGATATTCTACAGATCTATAAAATCTTATTTCATTTAAAGTATTATATGTAACGTTAACCATTTCAGTTAATTATGTGTAATCTATGAGAAGTGTAAATGTATATGTCTGTGTTGGCACCCAATATCAGCTAGCATGCCTGTATTGCATTGGCTGCCATGTACTTCATGGTCTGCAATTTCAATAGGTATTAAATACTAGTAATTAGAAATTTTTGGGACCTTTGACCAAACTTCCTGTCAAAGTCCCCACATGGCTGTGAGTACATACTTCCACATACCTGTCTGTGCCATGGCCAGATTCAGCTGGTCTTTCAACACCTCAAGAACTTGACGGACTCCTTCTGCACCCTACAACAGAATCTTGTCAATTTCATACATCAATCTACAGTGATACATGTCACTAAATGAAAGGAGACCATTATTGTATAAACTTGCTGCATTGGGCATGTTCTAATTTTGTTCAGACCCTTTTAGTGCCTAGTGGTCATTATTTCTGTAGCTGGGTATATGTATTGTTTTTTACAAGGAGAAGTTGCCAGCTTTTCAATTCTATTGGCCTAAGTCCTGGTCACAAAAGTTTAAAGATGAACATCATTCTAAATGTATACAAGAATAAAATTTATATGGCCAACACAGCAAGTACATAAAGATGCCATATGCAGTCATGGAAATGGAAGAAAAGATAACATTTGTCTAAGTGTACAATTAATTTGTGATGACCTTCAGATGAAAAGTTGCACACTTAAGCGTTCACCATTACCATATGTATGTTTGCATATTATCAAGGCAACTGTTTTTAAACCTACATTACAAGCGAGTCCCCAGAGCGCGGGTCTGCCGATGAACACACATCTGGCCCCCAGCGCCAAGGCCTTCAGCACGTCTGTCCCAGTCCGGACCCCTCCGTCCAGGTAAACCTCCGCCTTACCGTCTACCGCACGGACAACCTCCGGTAGGGCATCGATCTGGGGGTGGGTGGGTTAGGTATTGAAGTTGCAATGAACAAACAAATCTGTCCAACAAGACCACTACTCTTCTTTCTCTGTCTGTCTCTAACTTACTCTGGTCAGAGGTTCCCAAATTTTCTCTTTAGGTAAAGTCGATTCTCTGATTGGCTGACAGCTGTTCAGAGGCTATACTCACAAAAGAGGAAACCTCCGACTGTTTAAGCAGAGCCAGGCCCTATTCAGAGTTATATTGCATAGGCATAAGAGAATGTCAGTGAGAATGTCAAGATAGGACAAACCTGTTCTCCAACTAGATCTCTTTTGCAAATCAATCCTCATGCAGCTACAATATATCAAAAACTCTCTCCAACAACATTTTTCCAGTGTCACTAACAAAAGACACCAGATGGCTGCCTGAAACGTTTCCAAAATCATATCCGATCATATACTGCTTTTTGGCGTATCTTATCACCTAGATGTCTAACCTTCATCAATGTAAGACTTACCGTAGCAGGTACTCCGTCCAGCTGTCTACCCCCATGGTTGGACACACAGATACCGTCAACACTTACTCTTACTGCTTCCTTAGCATCCTCAGCTGAAAAAACAAGATAAAATGTTGGCAAATTATTTGATTACAGTAGTATTCACCTTCAAGGCAGAAAGTTACACTCCGGCTAGTTGGGTAGCCCTGGCTGTATTTCTCTCTATACAGCCAAATACAGTCAAATGTTGCATAGACGGGTACCAACTCATAGACATGTACCAACTCACACATTAGACTCTTAAACAGAGTCAAAAGGCAACTAAAAGAGCTGAAATCAATGTCCATTCACAGACCTGTCAGAATTCCTTTCAGCACGATTTTGAGCTGCGTATTCTTCCTCAACCAGACCACATCCTCCCACGTGATTGGCTGCCTCACGTTGTCACTCAAGTAGGTCGTAAACTCTTGTGAGCTAGCATCGCCGGGCACATCCTCAAAAGTCAGATTAGGAAGCCTGGAGGGTTGCATAACAGAAAGTTTGATTATACAATGTAGATAAGAACTTAGCATGAAAGTTCATCTGTGTTGGTAGAATACATTATAGAAATAGCTAAATTTTCTTTCCAACACTGAATTAATATAATATAGGGACTTACCCTAAATTTTCGGCCAACTCCGTCGACCTTGTTCACAAATTTAGGGTAAGTCCCTATATTAATTCAGTGTTGGAAAGAAAGTTTAGCTATTTCTATAATAGATAAGAACTTTATTGCACGACCATTGTACACAGTACAATGTATGGCAACAGCTATTACACAAAGTACAAAATAGAGGTATAGAATAGAGCTCTACATCCTAGTTAACACAACATAATGAAGTAATCCTGGACGCAGGAATCCTGCACACACGCAAGTTATTACTTTCTTCAAATCCGCTATTTATCCATTATCTTTTTCAGTTATATGTAACTACTTATGTTTTATATTACTAAGAAATAAATACAAAAGCTAATTATGCATGTAGATTGGGGTAAAAGTGCATGAAACTGCCCAATTTCAGGTTGCGCACTGCACTAGCTGGGTTTAAGATTAACTTGCATCAAGCTAAATGTGGTCCCATTGACGAGTGTGCAAGTGGGTATTTTCAGCACTGCTTAACATAAGAGTTGCTTTTCGAAAATTTTAACAGATACCTTTGACCTGGCAGATAAATGTTAAGGTTGGTTCAATACCTCATGACGCTTGCAGCCGACTCCAAATTACTTTCCGGACGTTGTTGGAACTGGAAGCGAGGCTGGTCCACTGTTAGCCAGATCCCCGAGTATCCCGCGCTCTCCACCCGCCGGAGCAGTTCCTTTGTACGGCCGGGGTCGTTCTGCGGGATCAGGTAGAACCAGCGGACGCCTCCCGGGGCAGCCTGGGCGATGTCCTCCAGGGAATGGTTGGCAAACGAGCTGACCACATAAGCTGTGTTGGCTGATGCTGCACCTAGAGTGGACACAAATCAGTGACGGATTTATTACCTCCATAAGGAATGGAGGTATTGTTTGGCTGTCTGAATAAGGTGACCCGTAGGGGGGGTCCCCTGGGGGGGTTCGGCCCAGGGGTTTCGGGGGGG
>NC_049995.1:4450108-4463020 GCF_000003815.2 Branchiostoma floridae
GTGTTTCTGTGTGTGTGTGTTTCTGTGTGTGCGTGTGTATGTTTGTGGTCTACATAACTTGACAAAGAAGTAAATACAACATATGCCAAATAGCAAGCAATTATCATTGACAAGCAACTGGATATGACTTTAGAAATTGTTGGAAAGCATCTACTATCTTTCGTTAGTGACACTGAGTAACTGCTAATTATATAAACCTTCTGAAGGCAGAACATAATAACAATTTTACAATAGTTAACCTTTTGCAGTTGCCTTTTCTCCATCAGGATGTGCGAGTGAGTGGTGAGCGGTGGGTGAGAGGGCTACAGGCATGTCCAGTCGGCTGCCCAGTACTGTGGCCGTAGTGTCCACACTGGACACATCACGCAGGACACGCGGCAGCAGTCTGTACCTGGTCAGTCAAAAATGTACCAAAGCTTTGAAGGGAGGAAAGATTGTATGACGGAGAACAAAGGGTATCCGTATGTACCAGGTCAATACATACAGAAGCTTTTGAGGGAGGAAAGAGTGTCAAGATCAAGCCAATCTGTCAATCCCTTCCTGAGTTATCCCAATGAGCTTTTATGATAAAAGCTCCTTGGTTATCCTGCAATCCTATTTCAACAATTCTAACAAAAATGCCCCTGCAGTTCAAGAATGAGCTGCCAGAGGGCCCAAACACACACCACCATAACTCAAAAGCGAACCATGTGTTACTCAGCACCAAGAGGCCACGTCAAGCGAAATAAATAGACGTTAAACGAGGACAACAACAACAACAACAACCATTTCCAGAACACAAATCTACCATCCACAAATAATGACCAAAACATGTTTTAGTAGCATATAAGATATCAAAACTGTAAGTTCTGCTGCAGAACCACGAAAGCCGCCAGGAGACCCAAAACGTAATCATTCCCATTTTTTTTTAATTATATAACGTTAGCAAGAATACTCAATGAGGTCCCATCTATATCACTCACATTGAGTAATGACAAATAAAAAAGGTTCAAAATAAACATATGGCAGCAATAGCAAAGGAGAAGAAGCTACTAGTATTTAAGGGTTCCGTATAGCGGTGAACGTTCGGTAGGTCAAAGTCCAGCAGAGTTGAAAATTATAAGAAATACGTAACGTTACCTCTGAAAAGCCCGCTTGTTTTCCTGAAGTGTGAATCCGCTGCACGACGGATAGCTGTAGTACTCCCATACGTCCTTGGGAAGACGCTTCTGCGCCAAAGACTCAAAGTCTTCAAGACGTGAGAAGGAAACTCGAGACGCACAACACGAGACAGAACACATCTTCTGTAACTTGCACACACTTGCAAGATGTTCAACTTTGACCGACGAAAGGTCGAAGGTCGATACCTGATTACACAACAAATGTCGCGGTTGGTTAGCTAGTAGTACAGCAATCAGAGACCTGGCACGTATACGTATGCCTAAACTGTTTATCGCCTAGTTCGCAAGCTATTAGGTGCATGTTCACGCCTTGTTTGTTCGTTTTTTTCTTATGAATATGACGTTATAAACTTCCTTGAAGGGATGTTAGCCATTTGTCCACATTATTTAATGATAGACTATGTATATTTTGCGATAAGAGTCTCATGTATGTAGAAAACGAAGTACACTTTGTCCTAGAGTGTTCATTGTTCAAAGATCTGCGAAACGCATTCGCTAATGCTACACATATAGATAAAAAATATGCGCACCTATTAAACGAAGGAAGATCTGTTCAAATACCTTATGGCATCATCTAACTACGATATACTGGAAAAACTCTGCAAGTTCGTCTACACATGAAGTGAAGCACGTAAATTGTAGTATATGTATAGCTTTCCGTTTACTCCCTCAAGTTGTAACAAACTGACTGCATGAATAGATCTATGCAATAAACTTCATTGTCATTGTCATTATCTATACTCAAAACGGTTTTTCACAACCTTTTTTTTATCCTTGCGGGGTACGAGAGAATTACACACTACAAGTTGTTCCAACGATCGAATTTAACGTTGATGATGATTTGTTTTCAATCATACGCACCTGTGCTTCCCTGGGGATCGTCCATATCAATTGCCAGGGAGGGTTCAAACGCATTCATTTTAAATAGAGAAATACTCCGTATCGCTCTTTGCTGTACTTTCCATGCGTTACTCTTAAGTTACTGAATTTCAGAGTGGTAATAGTTGACTACTGCCTTGAAGTTCAGATTTTCCTGTAATTGAGTTTGACAACAACACTTATACGTCATGTGCCCTGCCAAGTTGTCTTGGTTATGAATGAGGCATCCCTGCCTCGTCTTGGAGACTGTGTTCAAGATGTCGTCCATGGCCAGACGCAAGACGCGTCGCTCTGTGTCACGGAAGCAGTCGACAGATACTTTGGTTTCTCAGCGTCCTTTAACGCTAGAAACTGTTGAGAATGTGATATTAAAGCTCAAGGACCCAAAAGGTAAGAATGCTGTGTTCAATTCTTCCTCTTCATTCGAACTCAAAGAGTTACTTAAATGCTTGAAAGGTAATGTAACGCTTTTTCGATTACTGATGGTACTTCACTTTGGTTCACATTTATTGAATCATATCGAGTCACCCATTCTCCTCTTTTGGGTTTTGTCGATGACTCATATCATAGTTTTGAACGTACGTTTTTAAGAAATAAGTAGCATGGTTGTTGTGGTAAAATGATGATTGATATGCAAATTAGTGACCAAAATATCGTTTCAATGACGTCACAGTTATCACAATTTGAATTCCACAATGACCATATTGGTGAATAACTGGATTAAACAGCAACATCCTTTCGTGTTTGGAAGATGCACAATGTAATCCAACGTTGCACAGATGGTGTTGAATAAAAAGCCTGCATTTTGTCATAACGAAAGGTTGGTGATATGAGAAAGTGAGAGAAAAAAACCCTGCATGTCTGTCAAATAGCTGCGTTTTTGGCATGCTCTATTTCAAATTTCCACGTTTTGATGGAAGTGGGTGGACCTATGGCATTTGTCTAAACTTCAGCTTACATCTTTCTTTGTCTGAACCTTTATTTAGCTTATACTTGCGCTTCTTCTTCTTCTTCTTCTTCCCGTTGATGCCCACAATCTTGACGAAGATTATACTGGCATGTTTGGGGGTGGTGACGCTCGCACTTGTAGACGCATTACTCGCACTTGTAGACGCATACTCGTTAGTCCATTAAGCAGTCCATGGTCGATACCCTTGAATCCGTCCGTTGTCAAGGTAAGTTGTTATGAAGCAGAGGCCCGAGACACAAACGTGTCTACTGTGGCGGCCTCGACTGTAGCCTATAGGCGTTCGGCGACCAAATTCCTCTGTAGAGACCACGGATAGACAAAACAACACAGGGCACTGTAAGTGTCGCTTCGTCGAATACAACGTACAACTTTTAAAACGCTATACATATATCCCAGAACATGCCTTTTTATAGCTACGTTTGTATTTTGCCTTGTATTTCTACAGGGGCGACAGTCAATGCTATCCTGCTACCTCTTCAGACTACAAACCCTGGTGTTCCAGTGGACGAGTTGAAGGCACTGCTGAAGGCAGTCCTTCTGGAGGGACTGGACAGCGGAAGACTGATTCGACCGCCCGGGTCGAAAGCACGCCGTGGACTGGTCGGAAGGTTTCTGCTCAAAGCAACCGACTCAGCTGACAGTAGTCTCGAAAATGCTGCCGAAACCTTGGTGAACACTGCAAAACGCACGGGAGTCCCGAAGATTGACTGTGTAGGTCACAACAATGACGTAAAAGGAGAAGTCACGAAGAAAACACAAAAGAAGAGAGGACAACGTCGTAGAAAATCCGTTGCGAAGGCTTCCGAAGATCATGTTACCTCGTCGGACGGCCATGACATCCGTAAAACTGAAACGGACAAGGAAGACAAAAGTGAAGAACTTCAAGTTCAAGAAGATGTCAAGTTGCGCACACGGAGATCCAAAAAGGATACGGTGCAAGTTCAACCGACGAGAAGTACGGCGCCAAGAGGCAAAAGTGGACGGAAGCCGGCAAAAACTGTTACAGCTGTAGAAACCGTTACTACGGAAGATGATGCAACAGAACATCAAATAGAGAGGTAAAAAAACACACCTGATTTTGTTGTAAAGTGATGTCTATATTGGTATGGAAATTTTCTTGAAAGTTTGTTGCCAAGTTGCGACTGATCCAACATGCACACTATCGCTACTTCTTTGTCTCCTTGTCCCCATCCACACCCTTGTTTTCCCTCTCTGTCTCTTTCGGTCCCTCTTTCTGTCTGTCTCCCTGTATATATACCTCGGTCTATCCCTCTAG
The DNA here is from genome assembly GCF_000003815.2 of Branchiostoma floridae. Classification (NCBI taxonomy): domain Eukaryota; kingdom Metazoa; phylum Chordata; class Leptocardii; order Amphioxiformes; family Branchiostomatidae; genus Branchiostoma; species Branchiostoma floridae. Next base: position 4,454,394 of record NC_049995.1, read on the forward strand.
TCTTTTTAGGTTAGCTATATGGTCGTCGTCACAGTCACCAACAGCAACATCTAGAATTGAGCAACGTATCTGAGCATTATTACGTTAACTTTCATACAGAAAAATACCAAGCATAGGCGTGTGTTCTAGAAGTACGCACTTGTGAAACGACAGATGTTACGACAACACACAGCGCCCTATCATGTTCTGGAACAAGCTGAAACTCAACTATGGCGTCATGTTTGCTATCGGCAACAAAGTATAAACACAACATCAGTTTTATATCTCTATGTATATCTACTGATAATGGCCCTGGATAAATATGGACTAGGGCTTGTCCTGTTGTCGTCTATTGGAACGTTAAGTGTTCTCTATGTATCTTGGAAATGTAGGAAAGTCAAGGAAGAAGAAAATGGAGTCCCGGATGAGGAGAGAGCTTCGGAGCAGGACTCTACTGGCGTCAAGGTAGGAGCCAGCATCCATAACTTCTTGATTATCTTCCTGCTGTTGTTGTCATATGCTGTTTTCTGATTGAATATTTCAGTTTTGACAGTACCTGTTTTCAAACTTTTAGGCTGGCAACTGTTGGATACAATTAGAAATTGAATCTATACAATAAGTATAAACATGGTATATATATTAATACTAGTATAAACCCTAAAAGCCCAGACAAGATACCTGCTTTTACGTTTTGTTACCACGTCTGAATTGTGATCAGTGACACCTGTCCTGCAGTACAATGTGAACCAATCAGAATTGCCCTGAAGAAGGTAACAGACGGTCACCGAAACGTCGGTGAGAATAAAGCAATGGTTGCGTAAGAGGAGTCTCTTTATTCATTACTTTTGTTCAACTTCCATACTCTTTCCCGAACTGCTGAGTGCTAAGCAGAGAAAGCATCATGCATATGCTAAACGTTTTTGGTATGACTCTGCCGGGGATTGAACTCACGACCAACCGAACGCAGAGCGGACATCAAACTCGCGTTGATAAGTTCATTTCGTTTTATTTATTTAACTAGGGACGACATGTCGCCACTTAGGCGGTTTTCAATGCACCCTGCGTGCATATATATAAAACAATGGTTCAAATCAACTTAAATACATCGAACATGAAAATATAATACAACAAACCAAAGAAGTACGTACTGGTAATACAAGTAAAGTCATAACAATAGATAAAGTAAATAAGGTAGAAAATGGAATTACATAATGGTAAGAGGTACTACTATTATTTCCTGAAATTCTTTCAGCAAATGTACATCACGTGTGTTATTCATGACATCTACAAAACTGTTAGGAGGACCCACCAAGCGATTTAAACGGTACGTTTGTGTTGGAGTCGTCGAGCAGTCCAGCAGCTTACCTTCAGCGAGTGCAGCAGGAAAGAGAGCGCCTTGCGGGGCGTTGCCTGGACGTCGAGAAGTATCTACGCTGGAAGGTCCCTTCAAATGGTACGTGGAGTGTATTTGCCTGCACTTCTCACAAAATCTGCTAGGCGTCGCTCATGTTACATGTCAAGTGCAACCTGGAGCCATGGTGATGGAACCTAGACGTTGTAAACCGATCTTGACTGTCCATTACAATTAGCAGGTCAGCCAATGATAGTGTGACAATTAGTGGTCAAATATTAGCATCTCTTTTTGCATCTGTTTTTATTTATATGTTTTAATTGAAGTGGTCTCGTTCTACATTGTATTTTGTTTGTCTTTCTTCAAGCAATGCACATTCATACTGGAAAACGTTTAAATATATCTATATCAGATTCTGTTGAAGTCTTCGACGTGTTGTTTCAGTGTTGGAACGTGTGAGAAGCGCCATTGGCCAGTGCACTCTCATTACAACCAATAAGAAGTCAACCATGGCGAGGTTTGAGGGACAATGCCAGGAGGCTATGGTGAGTTCGCAGATTTTGATTGGTTGTTGATCCTGGGGATTCTGTTATAATACATTGATAGTATCGAAGGAAACAGTGTGCATCATTTGCCAAAAGTTATTATTATTCACTTGTAAGTCATTGCATTAATAAGCAATAAAACGGTAGCAATGTTTCTTGTTCGTTTGCTGTCGCACACATACTTACCTATGAAGGGCAAATTAACTGTAAATTGCATAAACGACATTACCAATGGCAATTGATCGAAATTTACAATGATTAAGCGTACTCAGTAAAAATACTGACGCCCCTGAGGCGTCGCCAAAATGGAACTCTTTGATCTTACACTGCATTTTTTCTGACAGGTGCCAGAGGGCGACAACCCCTACAGACCCACGATGAACGACCTGGAGGCATACTGGGACCTCGTTGAGCTGCAGGTAATTATGATATAAGCAAAACAAAACACAACAAAACGCGTGTTACACTTTTGGTCCAATAGTATTGATAAATGAATTAATGAGACACGAATCACACTCTCATTTCGTTTTTCCTGAAGCAGCCTTAACTTTATTTTCGCTTGTTATATTCTTTTTTTAGGTCAAGAACATCGACCAGTTGTTTGACCATGTGCACGTGATGGTAAAAAGAGAGGCCGTTTAGCTTCCCCTTTTCATTAGTATCTTTACAACGTTAATGATGTACGCAATAATCATGTAGTTTTGTTGAGTATGCTTTTGATGTACAGTTATACTGTGCTGTTTGAAAGATGGTCTGTGTTAATAGTAATTCACAACTCCAACGATGTACGCAATACTTTAGTAATCATGTAGTCTTGGTGTTCGGAGTACGCTTTTTATGTACAGTCAAGTTATAGCTAGGACGGTGCTGTTTGAAAGATGGTTTGTTTGTGTTAATAGTACTCCACAACTCCAATGGTGTACGCAATAATCATGTAGTCTAGGTGTTGAGTAAGCTTTTCATGTACAGTAAAGCTATAGCTAGCCCTGTGTTGTTCGGAAAGATGGTTTGTTTGTGTAAACTTTGATAACGTGAACAGTAATTTATTTCCTTGTACATTTGTAAGAAGAATGGGTGGTATATGACATGACCAGACATATACGAGGGTACCGATGTATCAGAGAAAGTGCTGTGAGTAAAAGTTGAACCATGTGATTTGCACTCCGTAAATTACATATTCCGTTTGGATAACATTGTAAATTTCAGACTTGGAATGACCCCAAGGTGCAATATTGTTCAGTGCTATTTCATAGCAACCTAGATTGAAAGTTATTTCAGCTTTCTGACATTATCATACATAACCAACCCTACTGCCAACCTCTATCATACTGATCACACCATATTCACTATAGGGCCTGGTATAATTCTTCATTCAAGTGTTCATACTTTGCCATTTTTCTCTCTACTGCTACCTGGATGTTAAAAAAGAAAGTCAATTTAACAACTATTAAAGCTGGGCAAGAACTATAACATGTATGATGTTGTTGAGTCTCCAATAGCTTATATAAGCGTACATAACCAAACATGGTGAATTCAGCAAGCACTAAGCACTGTGAAGTCATGGGATAACTTTACACCCCTCTCATTTTAACCTCTTTAAAAAAAAACAGCAACAAATTTGTCAGCCCTCCGTTCTACACTGTAGATGAAACTGTACCGCAACTAACCTCGGGGAGCCCTAGGGACTAGGGGTGGGTACCGGTACAGAAAATTCAGGTCCAGGTCCGGTAACCTGGACCTTATTCAGTATGACTCGTACCAATGGCACATTTCACTACAAAGAATCTGTTCAGTGGAGTATTAGACTTACACTGGCGTTTTAAAATCCTACAATGCTAACTGCGCCTGTACGATTGGCTGTAAAACTTAAATGTAGAAATTACTATAAACTCTACACTACTTCACTCTTGTTATTTTCTTCCACCTGCAAGCGCCAAAACGTGTGAATGCCTGATAAAATAATCTGTTAATTTTCTAATCGGTTCAACATCCGGTCTACTTAATTTTTTCAGGTCCGGTTTTTCTGGACCGGTCCAATAATAAAGACCGGTCCAATAAGAAAAACCGGTTTTGTACCGGTACGCTGTACCGATACCCAGCCCTACTAGGGACTATTATTTCTGATGTCAGGCCATTCGTCAGTGGATCTGCAGGTGCCCGGGTAAAAACAGCCGGAAGTGACGCGTGCGCCCCCGATTGACTCATCAGGTTCGACGATTTCCGTCACCATCATCATCCCTTTATCCTCGTGATTCAGGAAGTGACAGTGGATGACGCAAGTTCCGTTGTACCTAAAAAAAACGTTAAAACAAAATCTCAGATTTTCCTTTGGGTCAGTGTTTCTGACTAGCTGCCAAGAACTTAAGACCACTGCAAATATTTTCTCCTTCACGCAAAAGTTTTTCCCCACGATCTCAAATGCAATTACAGTAATTAGACAATGGACGTGTAGTGCACGATGTTTGACAAATTTTCGTGCAATTCATGATCCGGCATTGGTATCTTTTCGTCGTGCAGATAAGTGAAGTTACCAATACTAACAATGGAGTGAATGGGAGCTTTGGGATTTGGGGATTCCGTGCAATGGACCGTTTTTGCGTTTGTCCGACGTGCAATTAACTGGCTTCTACTGTACAAAAAGAACAGATCAGACAGTGACGGTGTAGGGGAGGGAGTTCTTTTCCGGAGCTGCGCAGAAAGTATCTTTTAGATAATTTTTTTCCGTGGGCAAATTTCGATCACAAAGGTCTATGTTTCTGCAAGAGTGACTGAAGCATGTATATTTTTAAAATCTTGCCAAAAATTGTGACCTTTGCCATTCTTTGACCTGTGAGTGACCTTCATATTCATGACTGGGACATTAGGAGAGGGGGTGAAATCCTGACATCATGACAATCATCTGGCTGTAGCTCGTTAAAATGCCGGAGTTGAACTCGGGCTTTTTGAACCAAAACACACCTAACAAATCCAGCTTTGCAGTGGGGGTAAAGACTTGAGGTTTGAAATGTAGGTAAATATGTTTTTAAGTGATTGTTTGGCATGGCTTAACCATGTAGGGAATGGGCAATTCGATTTAGCAGCCCCTCCCCTGTAACGGTCACTCCATTCAAATAGTATTACATACTTACTCGTGAGCCATAAACCGGATGGTGATGCTCGCCAACGGCGGGACCAAGATGGTGTCCCTCCATTGGCCAATCGGCACGTATCCCGCCATGCCCCGGTCCCTAGTGTCGTGCCCCAGGAACCTCAGATCGACCGTTATGTTCAGATGTTTTAACGCAGAACTTGGAAAGTCCACCAGTTGTTGTTCGCAGAGAAACCCCTGTTAGGAAGCAACACGTTTTCACTCACGTCATCTTTCGTGTATGATTCTTTGACATACAATCATAACATTGCCATGGCAACTGTTGCTGTTGTCTGTACTGTCGTACCGTTGGTGCACTGGATAATTTGGGAAAATGGCCACGACTAAAAGTTGTGGTGTTTTAAAACAGCCTTAAATTGTAGATTTTACCAAAGTTGTCCATTCTTAGATCTATCATACGCTGTATGCTGTTTTTCTTCTAAAATACAGGTGATATTTTTCTAATAATAGTATGTAAGAAGCCAACTGTCAATTCATGGTTTAAACTACTCATGCGCATGAGACATAGTTGGATGATATGTCAAAGAAGAACGAGGGCCTCTAATAACAGTTTAGACCATGTTTTTTCTATGTCTCAAAGGCATTCGACTTTGACATACTACCTACAACGCGCGTCTTGCTACGCACGCGCAGTTTAATTCTTGAACAGGCTTATCCTACCTGTTGATCGTAGAACGCAGGGTATACGTTAGGCAAGTAGCTGACCACGGGGCCGTTGTACTGGTTGTAGGCGACGACCTGGAAGTGATTGACGTGCACGTGGAACGGGTGCCCCAAAAGAGGGTCAGCGTTCACCAAGTACCATTCCTTTAAAGAGCAATAAAACAAAATGAAGGCTAGACATCCAGGTAGTGCCATATGCAAGATCACATTTTAACTAACCAGTTGTTTCACCAATTGTTATCTTACGAATGATTAATTTGCAAAGGCAAATTTGTACTATAAGGGATTACACAGACAAGATAATGTAAAAGGTAAAAAAAAACTTGTGGTTTGTAGTAGAACGTTTTATTTTTCTACCACAAATAATATATCAAGTAAAAAAAAGACACATGCATAGCCAATCTTGTTGCAAATGGTTAACCGAGTTTGCTTTGCCGAATTGGTATACATACGCCTGCTTGCTATTAAACTGTTGAAAATGAGAAGCATGATTCATGCACTTAGCAAAAATATTTGCATATTTGTGACCAAACAAAATGCGACATTCTATACCAAACAATGATAACTTACTACACACCTGCACAGTTCCCAATCTGAATTTATACCGGAAGTAGTTATCAGCCTGCATTTTTTCCCGGTTGATGTAGGGGGTGTGCCCGAACTCCACCACGTTCCGGCCCATAATTTGGATATCGGGGAACTCTCTCAGGTCCTCGTTGAAGAAAGGCCTCTCGGGTAAGGAGGTAGGAAAAGACATCTTAACCGGCTCACCTGTAATATCAAATAATAATGTTACAACATATTTTTGTAGCCAAGCTGCTTAGGCCATGTTGATTTGATCATTTGGATGACATCATCACTTTCTAGCCATTTCCAAAAAAAAAGAAGTTTTTTTTGGGGGGGGGATTCACAGAGGATATCATTCATATGATAAAATCAACATGCCCTATTGGCTGTTTAAAGTCACATGACTGTGACATAACATAGTGTTGATGGATTAGTAGAATATATGAACTCTGTATCATGGTATGTTTATATGTGATAAAGAGTGGACTTTCCATCAATTTCTTGATCATCATCGTTTTACTCTGCCTATTCGTAGAAGAAGCGATAGTTCCTCCCTTTGTATACTTTGTCTCCACATTGTATTTGTCTACTAGTATCACTGGCAACAAGTTACCTACAAACACAGGTGTACAAACAAATACATAAGACCACAAATAAAAACAAACTTCTACAAACAGGCTAGGTGAAAACGAATACCTGAGACTTCAATGGTCGCTAAGACTCCATCATAAACCGGCGTGACACCCAACGACATGATTTGATCCGGCTCGTTGTGGGAAATGAGCTAGACAAAAAGAAGTTGGTAAGAATTCCAATTACATACAATACATTATGCTGTTTGTGGTACAATCGTTAAGATGTTTGACCCAGACCCCAGAGGTAACGGGTTCGAAACCGCTGATGTGCTCCGATGTCGTGTCCTTGGGAAACGCACTTTACACGACATTCCTCACTTCACTCAGTTGAAAATACCTAGCTTCGGTTAGGGCCTTCTGTTAGGACGTTAAATGGAGGTCCCGTGTTTGCGGAGAGCCACACCTCGAACACGTTAAAGATCCCACCACACTTAAGTATGGGTTCTTCCCGGTGTGAGTGGTTTAAAACCATGGCCAAGAGTCCTATGGCTGCAGCTGGGGCAATTACTGTCGTATTGAGGTCACTTTTGTGGCACCGAATAGTAGCTTGCTCCAGACCCTTGCGATTTAGCCCCGCCTATTGTAAGCTGCTCGCAATTCAGCCCCTGGCTGCGAAGAGTGAGTATTCGGCCCACCCTAACAATATAATATAACGCAGTCATGCATCATACCGCTAAAAATGCCTAAAAGCACTTTAAAAAACAGCCAGAACCTAACCACTGCTTGGAGAGTACAGTATCTCCGCCTACCTGGTAAGACCCAGCCTTCGCACACCGGACCGCCACATCTGCTCGGCCCGCGTCCGATATGAAGACGTACTTCGTCTCGTAAGGCTCATCTACGTAAACTCCGTCAAAAGCCAAGACTACCATCTCACAACCTGTGAGAAAATACCAATCATAAGCTATCAACATATTTGTGATAGCTTTCTCCATATCAAGATTTTTTATTAGCACTGGTAACTATTTGTCTGGAGCATTTCCGATTATAGGGCACGATCACCGTACGATCTCTAACTTAGAGCTATCATCGGGGACAGCCATGCATGTGTGTGCTTTCTTGATACAAAAAAGGCTGTCTAAATCGAACGACGATCGCACGACATTTCGGACCTCATTAGGCTTACGATTGTCGTAGGTCGTCGCACGATTTTGATGCTGTAGTGTTGACAACCAGGCTGTGTCACGGCCAAGCGCCGACAAGGGTCTAAGACTGCCTTCTCAGTTATAATGCAGCTGGATTACGTACGATCAAGGAGGTTGAAACAGGGGAAGGAGTCCTTTCCCTGTTTCAACCTCCTTGGTACGATACACACACGACGATCCCGAGAATGCCGTAGTATGTGGGTCAAATTTCAGTATTTCCGGACAAGCGCAGATGACCCACTTTCACTTTAGTTTCTAACTTATCAATCTGTAAATATAAAATTCTTACCGTTCACCTGCTCAAACGAGGCAGCTTACCTTCGAGGTAGATCTCCAACATGTCGGTCGGTCCGACATTCACCAGCCGGAAACGTCTGATCTCTCCCGGCTGCATGGAGACCTTCGGTACGTACTGACCTGGGGAGGATGTTTTTCACAGGAGTTATAATAAGCCGGTTAATTCGGTTTCAAATGCGCATGCACTGCGAAATACATTGTGGGTAATATACCCAAGATGAAGATCTCCCGCAAAATCCCCACCAAAAGCACAGCAGCAGGACCAGTAGGAGGCCATTTACACCCCCGCCATGATTG
>NC_049995.1:4465236-4479088 GCF_000003815.2 Branchiostoma floridae
TTCGTAGTAGCTTTCTTCTCACTCTAGACCATGATTCGCTACTAGCCTGCTAGCCAACTGTGGTGTGTTATGGCTGGATAGTGTGGTCATCAATCATAGGCTCTCCCCCTCTGATCAAGGGCCTTCGAGAGCCTTTCTACGGTTGTCCTGCCAGACCACAACACGATAGATATTTTTGAGATCGGGCTGGGGCATGGAAACCAGGCTAAAAAACATAACTTTGTTCCAGAAGGATAAACGAATAAGACCAACGCTTTGCATGAAGAATATTAATCACACAAATATAGAAGAGACCTTGCGTACCATTGGTGAGATATTGAGTTGTGTCGCTCTCATTCAGCCAATTCAACAGGGTGTCGTCTAGTCTGAAATTAAGAGAAAAAGCAATTTTACTTTTGCAATTTGTGATCGACTTTCCATTAGAAATATTCTTTATCTTATTATTCATGTCTCTTCTGTCTAGAAGGGAGCATTCTATTTCAATTGTGTTACCTGTTTTCTTGTTTTATATTTTCTTCTGTTGGAGACCAAACCCCGAAGCCCAACGTAATGACATGTCCGCCTATCTCGAGATAATTGCGTTTCCCTACAATTTTTACAGGAAGCGGGGTGGGGGTGGGGGCGGGGGGGGGGGGGGGGGGTCCGGCATAAAAAACTTGTTGGATTCCTTATTACAACTTTAATGAATCTGTTGCAAAAGTTATATGCACCTTCGTGGTACTACACTTGAAGCTATGCAATGGATTCCATCTAACGTTAATATAAAAATCGCAGGCTATTTCTACTACAAAATGTGAAACAGAAACTCACCGAAAGATGTCGCCGATCTCCTTTTGTACGGCTGGAAATCTTAAAAAATCTATCCGTCGGCCGTAGCCGTAGAACAGCATCTTGCCGAGTAACATGGGCACTTCTTTGTCGCAGTGTTTCGGGCAGGAGATGGCGGCAAGTTCGTCTGGCATGGAGTTTTCTTCATCCTCAACGATCAACAGTCCGGCAAGACCACTGGCTACCTGCAATCAATCAATCAATCAATGTATCAATAAAACAATGCATTGACATATTAGATTTAAGTACTTTCAACAAAGACTCATCCTCCTTCGCCCGGTCCCCAACGGCTGACTGCCTGTTGGGGCCCTGCTGTCTCGAGGCCCACCAGCGGTTACTGTGAGCGTCGCCACAAACCAGCTGTCAGCCAATCAGAGAATGGGCCTTTCTTGGCCTTTCTGTTTTCGAAAGGGATCACGCAAAGGCCGCTGGGAAGCCATCAGCCAATCATGTCACCTCTTACATAGCTCCATCCTCCTACGCCCGGTCCCCAACGGCTGACTGCCCATATAAGGGTAAGGTCATTAATATTTATAAGCAGGGCGGTCAGTAACTGATCTGAGTCCTCCAGACAGCAGAGGTGACCACAAGGAGTTTCGACACGACTGTGGTCCCTCTGCGTTGGAGAATGCACAGACTGCAACAAATACTCCAACAAATGCCTCCGCACCTGAGGCGTTGCCAAAAAGTTTTACGGTCGTTATAGCATTCATGTCTACCTTTTAGTTGAATATTGTTGATTTCTTTCTAGAATCCCTTCTTGTGTGGACAATTTCTCTGGCTATCGAGTCCCGTAGAAATAACTGATTAATTTGTCGCTGTGAACAGTCTGTTTGGGATTTAACGGAGACAAATAAAGGATGCTTCTGTTTCGCATAAAGCCTCTCAAAGCCTCTCTCCCAAAGCATGTCGCATAGACGGCAGGTGTACACGTGAGCTTAGTCTTAGTTAGGCAAAACACCAAGGTGCTCTCATATTCGTCGTACAATACTTCCTCAATATCAGATATCGATCTCTTCATATACGTGGATTTTATATATTTCGTTTTCAAATTTACCTAGAATTACTTTCCCATGGATTTTTAGATGCTTATATTTCTTATTCTCCATGTTATTTTGACATCAGGTAATACTCAGATATTCTTATGATTGTCAGCTGTTTCATGAGTTACAATGTCCGTGCTCCAATTCAACCCACGGGCTAATATTATCGCAACATGTAAATGCCAATCCGATAAACCATTACTACATCATCCCAACATCCAACAGCCAAACCGCCTGTCTGGATGTGCCCTGCTCTTTCAACCGTCACCCTTAGTTCCTGTGGACGCCCCCCCCCCCCCCCAACCAGCTGTCAGCCAATCAGAGAATAGCCTTTCAGTTTTCAAAAGGGGTCTTGCGTATATAAGGGTAAGCTCATCAATATTTATAAACAGGGCGGTCAGTAACTCAGAGTGACGGTTGAAATAGCAGGGTACATCCAGACAGCCGGTTTGGCTGCTGGATGTCCCTGCGTAGGAGGATGTACCACATGTACAAACCTGGAAGTACGTAGATCCGTGGTGGTGTGCGTGGTACCAGTAGGTCCCGGCAGGCTGACGCTCGTTCAGCTCATAGTGGTACTGATACTCACTCCCCGGGTTCACCTGCAGTATGGGACAACAACAAGAATCTTCATCCCATGGGAACAAGGGATGTAGGCTTGTCAAAGTTTCTACTGAGTAAATACCCGACGGACACATCGTCAGCCTAAGACTGTCCACAGTAATTGCAAATCTTGCTCCGATAAAATATCCTGCTTACCTATTCAAGTAAATACATGCAAACACATATATCACACGCACACAACACACACGCGCGCGCGTATACACACACAATTGAACAAAGACACACTGAATGACACTGGCATACACACGGCAGAGAGAGAGTAGGGTGGAGAGATAGACAGAGAGAGAGACAGAGAGAGAGAGAGGGAGAGAGAGAGAGAAAGAGAGAGGGGAGAGACAGAGAGAGAGAGAGGGGAGAGAGAGAGAGAGGGACAGAGAGAGAGGGGGAGGGAGAGAAAGAGAGAGAGAGAAAGAGAGAGAGAGCGAGCGACGGAGAGAGAGACAGAGAGAGAGGGAGAGAGAGAGAGAGACAGAGAGAGAGTGAGAGAGAGAGGGAGAGAGAGAGTGACGGAGAGAGAGGCAGAGAGAGAGGGAGAGAGAGAGAGTGAGAGACAGAGAGCGAGAGAGAGCGAGAGCGAGAGAGCGACGGAGAGAGAGAGAGAGAGAGAGAGAGATGGGAGGAGAGACAAAGTAATACCTTTATCAACACATTGTCCTGCGGCTCCCTGGGTGAGATATGTAGTCCATGCACGTGCAGGTTGGTGGTGTTCGGGTGGCGGAATGTGTTGGGGCTGCCCTCGGCTTGGTTCTCTCCAGGTCATTTTTCTTGTAGAGGACGTGGATGGATAATTAAGGAACGTTGTATATAGCGTACTACAGTAGATGTGGATGTCAAAGTTAAAGTATGGATACCTCGGTCCCTGCTGTTATTGGGTTCAATTATGTCTGCCCCACCTACTACATGTATACTAAAGCTTAGATTCCAGAATCCAGACTCTAACGTGTCCACCGAGAAACTTAACACTTATAACACATAAAAAAGGGTGAAAGGACTTTCAAGAACTGGTCATAACTATGCATTTACCTGGGTATTATTTCTTAGGATTTTTCGTTTGCATCTTCCTAAATTCCCTTTCATTCTGGTGTATTTGCTATCTATTTTGACCCTTCTTCCGGGCACATTGATACATGTCTCGCTTACATTTTTCAATGTCTCTATAATTCCTGTGTATTCCGATTCATGTTGTGTATTTAGCAGAACCCGTGTGTCCACCTACCAGGAGAACGTTGACCCTGTCGCCCGCCCTGACCCGTAGTGTAGGGGAGGGCCAACCTCCGTTATAGGTCCGCCTGGTGAGGGTCAACCACTCCACCGTGACGTCAGACACATCCACCGTCAAGGTCATGTCAAGTTTACCATCTACTGAGGACGTTTCTTCCGGTGTGATGAAATCATCTCCACCTGAAGAAGTCATCATCATCGTCATTTCATGTTGTTGCTTGCCCCCCCCCCTCCTTTCAATAAGACGTTTCACAGTTTGAACTGGGCATGCGCAGGGTCAAAGGTGAATATGTTGTAACCTTGTAAACAGTTCTTGTCTTGACCATGCTTGATACGTGTCTAGGTTTGTTTCGTTTATGTCTTAGGAGCCTTCAACTAAGAAATATTGCATCTCTTTGCGCATGTGCAGTTTAACCCGCAAATCGGCTCATCAAAAGTTTCTTCTTGCTTGACACTGTTTTTACCAAAATAGAATATGCTCTTTTTGATGCTTTTCTTGAAAAATTGTATCTGCGAAAACGTAGTATGTACAAGGATCACATCTTGATTTATGTCTTAGAAAGAAAATAAGGAAGATAACGGAATGTAAGAAAATGATACTAGTACTTATAATGACAATATGATGATAAATGAAAGGAACTACACTATTACCTACGGGTGTCAAAAGCATCTCTGCAATCTAAGCTAGGTAATTTGTTACAGTAACGTTACAATGTATAAAGAGACATTGCTACAATATTCAGTAACAGAACCATCCGTTTGTGTAAAAGTTTTGTTTACCTTTGAAAGGGCAGGGCGACGTGTTGCTACATTGCGCATGCGCCGACCCGCACGTGATCAGGCACAGGGCAAGGAACAATAAGGATGACGTCATCTGTTTTCTCCGACAAGAAATACATAAAATCTGTGTAATAGCATGTGGTTATGTTAAGAAAATTAAAACTAGTTCTTTAAGCAAACGAGTGTGCGTTTTACGAATTAGAATAACATTTAAACATCACAAACTTTTAGCTACTTCAAAACAAATATGTTCCATTACGCTACAAACTGGGAATCTATTTGATGGAGTATCCGACTTTTACTGGCGTATTAAAACAATATCTTCATGTGTACTACACTAGTTGCCTGAAGACCATTAGCACTAATTAACTTAGACCATGTTTGACAGTAGAAACTGAACAGCGAGCAGATTATTATTGGACTGAGCAGAGCACTTCGATCAAATCCTTATAGCCTTTTACAGCTTACATGTATACGTATCTAGCTGATATTTTGTGAAAAACTCAACGAATCATATTGACCCCCAGCGGGGGTCTTAGAACCTCGTTGAAAATCGAAAAATGTTGAGATTTGTTCCAAAAATCTTGAGATTTTGTGGTAACTCTTGAAATGTTTTGACTTATTCTTGAGATTTTTCATGAGAATCTTGAGATCATTTTATTATGTGTCAAGATTCCTGGACAAGATATTTTCCAGGTGGTCAGACAGTTCCAAAGCCATGACTCATTCTCAAAGAGACAAAAGGCTCCTGGGCGGTACCTTAAGCAGACTGTCGCAAGGGTCAGGAAGGTTACATGTGCACCATGACGCACCTACGAGTATGTCAGACAAGCCGCTTCACACATCTCCGATATAATGAGAAACATTACAAAATAAAATCTACTTCAATCGTCCTGTCCGTTAGCTTTGACTTGATTACAAAACCGTGCTAAGGATAAACTTGGCGAGTTTTCAGCAGGATTGACCTGAAGGGTCTCAATAGCCATAAATCATAAGTTGTTTAGACCCAGACTGACAGGTCACTGATTCAATTAGCTTACAATCGCGATGCAAAAGGAGCGCCGGTGTAAATTTTCTATAAACTATATACATGTACTACTACTATAACGACTCAACCTCTGCATGGAGAGGAAGTGTGGCAGGCCTGGTCGACCCGGCCTGGCTTTTTAGAGGGTCCAGATTTCAAAATTTCCCCGGACCTCCGTTGCGACGCCTCGCGTCTTCGGTGTCGGACATGGTGAAAATATGTTGGGGGAGTCGCCCTCAAAGACTTACGCCGAAAGCCTTGTGTATCTTCAATAGAAATTCCGTTAAACTTGACTTAGTCTCCCAACAAATTTGTCTGTAAAAATGCAGAAAATAGCGTTTCAGAGGGTCAAGATTTCAATTTTTCCGGGGAGCATGGTGCTCGATAGTCATACAAGTACGAAAAAGAAGCCCCCCACCCCCTCAAAAAACCCCAAATCCTGGCTACGGGCATGGTGTGGATTCGACTGGCCCGATCTGTGCCTGGCGCATGGCGCGGATAAGTAATATCCTCTTCAAGATCCGTCAATAGGGAGAAAGTTTGCCAGGCGGAGTTTGGCCAGTACAGGGTTATACATTTGCCCGCGCACTTCCCGCGGACTTACTCTCCTGACCAATCATTTCCCATATTTTAGTATTTTTACCATATTCCACTACTCGTAACCCCCGTCAGAAAGCCTGGGGGCGGCTAGGCAAAAATTGGTGTCTGTGATTTGCGACGCGCGCGCGTGGTTACCCGATCCCATACGTGTCTTGTGATGCCAAGAAATAGTAGGTACGGTAGGTAGGTATGGGGTTGTTTCGTGAACTGACTTGGTCTGGCAAAACCGTGGTTTGGCAATAAAAAGTTGAGTAGGTGTTTTGGTCGACGAGACCTCGACTACTGTTGGCACTGTCGTGGCCCAGACGAGGTAGAAGACATAGGTTTTGTGACAAAAAAAAATCAAATAAACTGCCTATTCACTAGTTTAGAACAAGTGCGATCATTATGACGGCAACTATGTCAGGCTTTGTTATTGGTGCCGTAATATTAACATTACCTCAATGTAAATCATATTTGTGGTCGGAATATTGGTAGTTTGTTTTGTGATCGTACCGGTGCTATTTTACGCTTCGGGGCCTCGAGGGACAGGCCGAAAGCATCACAGGAAAACAACAATAAGATTACCGTAATGGGCGCTTATATGATAGCAAGTCTATAATGTGAAAAAAAATGTTCTCACCTTGTCCTACAGGGAAGACGTTACGTCTCACAAGCTTAAGGTTGTCTTGATTCATCGGGCCCCCGACGATCGGATGGACACAATGGACTAACAGGTGTTCCCTCCTCACCAGAACTGCCTGCACGGGGCCGGTAACGTCTCTTTTTTTTATATTAGATCAGAAGAATTACGATCAAAATGGGTCTCTACCGAGACGTATCTCTCTCTAGTTGGCTCCGGCAAAAACTTTCTTTCTTATGTAAATCTATCAAGGTGCGCCGTCGGTGCATCCACTAAAGTAGTTGTAGTAGGTCAGAGACATTCAAAGGTAATGACCTGTATACATTGTATCATCGAATGTAATTAGGTATGTGTGACGGTAGCCGGAGAAATTGCATCAGCCTTCGTGAAGGAGGTTTTCTCGATGACCCTGTCTTTTGGTCGATGGGAATCTCGCACCGCTTAAATCAAATTTTTTCTTATGCCCCTTCTTCTTGGTCAAAGCACTAAGGTGAAGTGTTTAGAACGAATAAGGTCCAACAGCACCAAAGACAACCGGAACCTGCATCAACCCACGCCCCAGGCCGTCACGCACATCCGCTGTTAGAACAACGACTAATCAGAAATGTTATATTCAGTTCGTTGATTCCATAGGCCCTTTCATGGCAATCTCCAAGCAGATCTTCGTGGGCAAAATTGTGACGGTTTCTGACTGGTCCCCAGCATGTGATTGTTTAGCTCCGAACATTTATCTATACATTTACAATGGGTTTGCCAGTTTACCCGGACACCTTATCACTTTGTTGGTTTTTACCGACGGTTACAAGAAAGTGCTAATATATTTGGGGGGGGGGGGTATATATGAAAAGTGAGCTGTCGACATATATCAGAAGTATCTGCGTAGACAATGTGGTTCGTATCTACAAAGAAATAATTACTTCGTAAATCAGTTTTGGTGGAGAAATCTGTTCTTACATCAATGGAAGCGAGGCAGCTTGTAGCAGAAACGGACAGCTAGGAAAACGCAAGGACTTTGCCTCCCAACATCTGCTTGGAGATGAACCTCTACGGTGCACCAGTGAGGATATCAGCTAATAAGTGACAAGATTAATGGCTCGTCCACTCCTTATTCTATCTATATCCAATGACAATGGCAAGCCTTTACACTTCATTACTTATAATTAACCCCCTTCTTTTCTCTGAGGCAATGTTTGAAACTCACCCAGGTTATCCAGTCTAACTACCTTCACCAAATGTTTGTCTGTGATCATATATTGGAGAAGTCGCGAATGGATCTTTATGTGACATTTAGTCAGCGGAAGGTCTTGACATATCAAAGAAATTATAAGATTCTGGATTCCTAGCTATGTGGCGATTCCGAGCGAGCTCGCCGGAGTGAGTGAGTGTGAGTGTGGACCCCTAGCGACGTTTTATGGCACTGCAGCAGAACACCCTGGTTTGAAATCAGTTGTAAGAAGTGACAAAAGTACAAAAAGCAGTTTAAATTCTCTCAGGTTCCGACCTCGCATTGAAAAGGAGTCTGGGTTTGCCCAAGATTACTGTCTACATTGGCACAGTGGCACATGTCATAGACATTGGCACATATGACATATCGTTTAGTGCTAGCTTGGAGATAGTAACCTTTATGTACATGGCCATGTGAAACCCCCGTTTGCTATTTCCACTAGCGACCCAGGAGTGACTGAAATCTGGGCAGATCGCTCAAAGAATTTCGTACATTAAGAAATAACAACAAAGGGACACAAGGACAGAACTGTATACCGTGTGTAAGATGCAGGTTTAATATTTTATTTTAAAAATCATGCCCGAGGGCTATATACAGTCTCAAGAACTAAGAGAAGTAAATAGAGTGATACATCATATAATAGAAGGGGCAGTTCTGAAATGAAATGAGTTTGCGAAATCAAACTACGCTATGCGAAATCACTACTATAAAGAGATCAGTTGCAAAAAATGGCCTTTTTAATTTCATTCTAATGTCTTGTTTGCACTGAACAATATAGTATCGACTTGCGAGGTTGAGACTGTTGTGTAGCAAAATATAATTCCGAACGAGAATGCGTAACTATCTCATTCCCAAGATATTGACATTCTTGACGATCAGTGATTCACCGAAGTGCGGAAAGAAACCCAATGGCCGGAAAACGAGGTCTTCTCGGTGGTCAAATTTCATTTACTCAATCGATATTCCGGAAGTTACGTCAGGGAACAGCCGTTCCAATTCCTGACCTCACAGTGTAGGTCTCCTGAGAAAACCACGCCCACCAACTGTCAATCAAATTACAAGACATTGCATCATCCAGCATTAACGCTCTGTGATTGGTCAGAGCTCTCGTCGGACCACTCCATAACCTCACAGGAATGATTGCTTCAATTTAATGTTATGTCATCTCAATCTTTTTACAACTCGGTCAATATATTTCCCTTTGTATGACGTAAAATGAGAGTAAATTTAAAATTCTAAGTTTTTAGTACATCGTCAATGCTTCTTATTTGGTTATATTCCTGCTTTTAATGACAGACAATGATCCTCTGTTGCACAGAAGATTAGATTTCTTTGGGAGACATTCCTCCTGTTAAGAAATTTGAAACGTTCCCGCAGATGTCACTGGGCTTCGAGCGCAGGTCACGGAACACTCGTTATTAGTCTTGTTTGTGTGTTGTTTGGGGAGTGTGCATTACAGCGGGCGGTTAAAACTCCGCGACGATCTCCTGCCATTCATTGAGAAGACACTGCCGACTTTGAGGCACACGAAAGAGGTTAGTTCGTAACGTTACGTTTTTTTGTTCCTTTTCGTGTTACAACGCCCCCCTCCCCCATTTCCGCATGTATGACAGATCTAGTTCTCACGTGACCGTGACGTCAGCGCGATCGCTCGTATGCTGCCGGTACTTGTCATTTGTGGGTGTGCCCCTCCCAATTTTTACCGCTTAGTATTCCACTGGCACTGTCATCCTTACCAGAAGACGACACAATTTACCATTAGGAATATGTTTAGGTTATTTGGCAAATACATTTGTGTACAACAGTTTTTAATACATCGTTAATGTCGGAGGTGGGCCATGGTTGATTTATGTATGCCAACTGCCATGCATATTTGACTGTGTTCTCTTTGTCTTATCTTTGGATCATTTAATGTCGACAGCTGAAAAACAGCCGGTCTAGACGTGATGAGATAAAGGCCAGAGACTTCTCCGCTAGTCACGAAACATGGAACCCCAGGGAACGTCCACTACGTCTACCGTGCGTGTGCAGAGCTCCGGCGGGCCTCCCC
The DNA here is from genome assembly GCF_000003815.2 of Branchiostoma floridae. Lineage (NCBI taxonomy): Eukaryota > Metazoa > Chordata > Leptocardii > Amphioxiformes > Branchiostomatidae > Branchiostoma > Branchiostoma floridae. Next base: position 4,475,257 of record NC_049995.1, read on the forward strand.
CCGTGGTCGCCCGAAGGAAGGGAATCAGCGACCCGCCGCCCTCCCCGATACGGAAGCGGATCAAGGCTGGAGAGGACAGACTCAGAAGCCTGGAGGAAAGTGGGTTCCTCAGCGACCCCTCCCCTTTTCTAGATACGGAAATGGACGCAGAAGAAATGCCGGTAAGGTCTTCCTCATTAAGAATTCAATGTCATTATTATAAATCAATTTCATTCAATTAATGCAGCCCAACGTTATGGGCTTTTAATGGTTACTAGAAAAGTAGAGTTGGAAAAGAGAACACAGAAAATTATGTTTAAATAATAAAGTATTTTAGTCTTAAACCCTTTATACAAATCAATATAAGGAGGTTGCTTTGTCAGCTTGTCCCACAAGTAAGCCATTAAAATAGGGCAAATATTCGAATTGGCTTACACCAGCATTTGCAAAACAAGTTGGATGCAGACATGCCTGCCCTAGCTGTTATTATGAATGTCTGGAGATGTGCACTATGAATTAGATTTGCTGTTTTAAGTATTATACCTTGTTTTTGGATGAAACATTGTAAAATGTTGTCTATCTAAACAAAAATGCTATTATCGTTGAAGAAGTTCATCAGTCACGTATGCATACAGTTACAACTATTTTCTTCAATGACTGTTTTGTAAAGGTACAGTACAAAATTTGGGAGGTATGTACTGTACCTTTACAAAACAGTCATTGATTGAAGATAATTGTTGTAACCAAAAATACTATAATCATATACGACATGGTCTTTGATTATTAGGACTTAAGTACTTTCCTTCAATTTGCAAGAACAATGACTTGAGATTATAGACATGAATATTTATCAAATAGTTCATAATTTGTCAAGCGTAGGGAATACAGACTTAGTTTGAAAACAAAAGAAAAGTAGTTAATGAAGTTCTTACCAATTAGGAGGTGAAAAAGAGGACAAAAGCCACCCACTGTTGTGACAAGTGTCCTTAGAGACTAATACATATGTCCATCATTCATAACAATAGCATTATTGCATAAGGGTGTTAACAACCCTTTGTTTAAGTGCTTTATTTTGGGCGGTGTCAGGCAAATTTGAATATTGTTGTTTCTGGCACTGCAAAGAAGCATACATTTCAACACTCTCAAAGCAGAGATTTGTCTCAGACTATTATTGACGTTTTCTTTAAGGCGTTTTTATCTGGCTTTGTATTTTGTATTGTTTTCTGAAACATTGTCTTGTGCCCAAACCTCTGTCGCCAAACGAAAGCATCAATGGCCTAAGACATCAAGAAAGCGGTAAAAAATTGAAAGCCAGGAAAAAAACGCCACAAAGACAAACAGAACAAAAGCAGCTAGGGCGGAAACTCTGCTTGGAGTCGTAGTGAAATCCTCTTGGCTTTTTGCCTCCATTTTCGCTCCATCCCTCTCCAAACAAGCTCTGCCTGATTCAACTGATAAGCAGAGGAACTTGGAACATTGCCAAAGAGTTGCATCATTCTATGCCCTTGCTGGCACTATCATTACAAAATGGGTCACATATTCATGTATCTCTATCTGTTGTTTTTCTAACTTCTAGCCTGCTTAGCCAGGCACCAAATCTGTACTGAGAACTGGTTATGGTTTTACTAATGATATCCGATAAGGTGACACATAAAAGTCCAGCCTTTTCAAGTTCTGAAGTGTTTATCTGAGAAATCAAAAGTGGTTGCTAAGAACTGTTTCAGATTCTAGGAAGCTTAGCCAGAATTCTAGGTTGGATTTCAAGGCCATTTGCTTGTTTACAAAAGACCAATCAGTGCACAACAAACGTTATTCATTTACCCATAGATTACTCTGTAAGATTGCGTGTAATGAAATTTTCATTTGGTATCAATCAATCGCTGTACATGTTATTCTTAGAACTCTCTTATGGATTTTCGGAACTTGCTCAGATTTTTATATTCATATAGATATATGTACATGTATCATCATGTTTCCACAATTCAAGTATAACCCAATTTTTTTCTATGCACAAACACCTCATCAGGGGCTTGTTGTAGATAAATCTGTGGGGCTAAAATATAAAGTTATTAAAAAAACAAAACAAAATACAGCATGCCCCAACCTTGAAGTTGAAAAGTTTTTGTCAGCGATTTGCAAGATGTTGAAAAGTTTAAAAGTATGTACTTTAATCAAGAAAATTTGGTACGATTGAAAGATATTTCTTTTTGTTTATTGACGTAAATAGTGTAGACTTAAAAAATATTATTCTCGATAAACTTTGATATCATGTTTCAATGTTATTTGTGGAAAATTGCTTTCCTTGGCATTACACATCCCTTTCTAAGCTTGTTTACAGGTTATATCAGTCGTGTATTTGTGAAAAGGTTGCCGATAATGGTTCGAGGAACTGGGCTAGAATTCTACGAAGTCTTGTGCTTAACCACAAAGGTCATTTCCTTATTGACTAATGGCATAATGCCCAAATTAACATGTGTATATAAGTGAAAAAGAATGTTGTTTTTGTTCAGTAAATCTATGAACACTTAAACTAAATTGGAGAGAATGTTTTTTCTAGAAACTACCAGAGGTTGTTGGACAATTGTTTATCTTAATAAAATACAACAACTATATCAAACAGGTTTTCAATGGTAAACTGAAAGGATTTGTTTGTAGTGCTTTGCAAACAAGATGTAATGTACAGTTGCTGTTGGTACTCAGAGACTTGTTTTGTTATTTGAAAAATGTAGAACTACAAGTTGTACAACAACAACAACAACGGGAGGATAAGTATACATGTTTTTGTTGTTTGTGAGTCATGAACCCAACCATGCCAAATTCTGCTGTGCCATATGCCTACAAAGCTTGACAATGTGTTTTTTGCCAAAGGGCAATATACTACTAGTAGTATACTGGCCAAAGAGATACAGATACCGAACCAAACAACCAGAAATACTTTGAGAAAGACTGATGTGGACTGTGACTTACTAGTTCTAGCTATAGGTTTGTTTAGATTGCTACCTTTCCTGTAAGTAATGCAGGTGTGGCCTATAACTTAGTAGAAGGTTTGATATTTGAGCTCAGGTATGAGCAAGGGTGTGGTTTATTTAGGACAGTTTTCATTGTTTTGGCTGAGAATGACAAGCTGTCTCGTCTACGATCACATCCCCACCATCACTATAATATCAAGGTGACCATAAAATTTAATGTTGTGATGAAATAAATTTTGCTAAATTGTAAAGAGATCTAGATCTAGACATTTTCTTTAAATTAATGGAATGTGAAGCTTGTGGACAGCCATGTTTTAGGTGAGCAGCACTGATTTTTTTTAGGTGACAGTCTGTTTTTTCTGGACCGTTCCAACAAGATTAAAAACAGTGTACAGTGGAAGCCGCTTAATTGCACACCCAATTTGCCAACGAATCCCGTGCAATTATCCGGCGTGTGCAATAATGCGAAGTTGCCCAGTTGGCCCATACTGCCACGGGATTTGGGGATTCCGTGCAATTGACCGAAGTGTGCGTTTATCCGACGTGCAATTAACTGGCTTCCACTGTATCTGTAAAACTAAAAAGCCTTGTTAGACCTGTGAACTATAGTTGAACACTTGCATGGTTACAGGTATTGTAGTGGTTATTTTTAGTACCCAAGGTCACTAGGGGTCAAAGACTCAAAGTCTACAATAGGGTTGTTATATAAGTAGTGGGTCTGTGTACTTTTAAGTAGGACATTTTTCCAATGATTTGTTCTGTTTAAAAATGTGCACCTGAGCTAAGTATACACATGTATATGCAACATTTCCCATTTTCACATTGTAATAGCATTGTAGATTTTCCATTTAAAAAAAGATATACATATCTATTGGGAGAGACAC
>NC_049995.1:4479188-4571917 GCF_000003815.2 Branchiostoma floridae
GATATACCGGCACTACAGCGGCAGGCGCTCGCATGTTGGCTTACTGTCCCAAGAAAATATCAAGAGAGACGTAGAGGAGTGTTGATAGTCAGTTTATCAAGTTTCTACAGTCAAACTTGGTCTAACTAATAGCAAGGAGGTTAACTTCCTTGGTCTAACTTAATACAGGCAGTTAGTGTTGTTTACATGAAGATAGGATGTAGAGTATATACTGTACCAAAACGATTCTTTGTAGCAAAATGGACCATTGTTTGGGTATTGCCCATTCTCAAACAATCAGGTCCAGGTTCAAGTCTGGACCTGGACCTGATCCTCAGGACAGTACCTGTACCTGAATTTTCTGTACCGATACCCGTCCCCCTAAAGTATACTCTATTGATTTCTGTAAGAAGTCTTGTCTACTGTTATTGGAAAAGAACAGTTCTGCCAAATCGTATTTCTGGGAATGTTATATTGATTTTGCTCAATGGAAAAACAGATATCCGCACTGGACCCTGACTCTAAGTGATCAATTTTGCAACAGTATTGACAAGCTGTGGTCATAAAATTGATATCATATTTCCATGACCCAGATGGTCTACCAAATGGTACTGCATAGAAATCATAAACTCAATTTTTGGTACAATACTCAGTTGCAATATTCTTTCATTGTTTCTTTTAATAGTGATAGGGGTGTTTCATGGCATATAGAATATTGTTCAACATTTGTTGGTAGAATGGAACAGCCTTTTGTTCAAACTCTTTAAAATACTTTTTGAAAAGTGTTGATTTTAGACTTAGTGCTTGCATTTATTTTCAGGGCAAGTCCATTTAAAAACCTATAGCGGTGGACAGGTCTTCTAGGGCCATTGATTTTTCTGTGGGGCATTAAAACTAAAAAAAAACATACAAGTGTCTAAAATTTGCAGTGTGCAATGATTACATATTAAAAACTGCATTGTTTGTGTTGTGGTATGGTATTTTCTTGGTGGAGAGGTTGGAAAAAATTTAACTGCTGTAATTGTTTCAAGATTTACAGCATTGGTACTTCAAATATCAAGCTCTAGTATTTGTTCCTCTTGTCCACACAATTGAAGGTTCTTGTTTTTTTCGTTCCCCCAAGGAGCTTTTATCAAGTTGATAAAAGCTCCTTGGTTCCTCTTAGTAACTTTTCCTCTATTAATGTGGGTTGCTCTGCTTTGTATATATATGCATGTCGGTGGGGTGCGGTCAGTACGTCAATTAAGTTATTGTACCAGAGCATGACACAAGGGCCTTTAAATAACTAGCAACCACAAGTGGTTGCCGTCAACAAAGTCAAGTCAAAAGAGCAGACATAATAGCTTTACTTGCACAGTAAACAAAGTACCGTAGCTCTTGAAAATTTGTTTGAGGTTTTTTTATTTTCACCGTTTCTTGCAGTCCTCTTCACCACAAATTTGTAATATGTGTATTTTCAATGTCTCTTACTGTTCTACTGAAAAAAGTGCTAGGACCTTTTTCCTCTTTTTGAAAAAAACAAAACCACTGTGAAAGTAAATGAACTTACAGTACAGGTGAAAAGGGTTGTTAGCTAGGATATGTTCATTGAATGGGATGTATGGCATTAAATAGGAATACAGTAAATATGTCAATGGAGGAACATGTATTACAATGTTTTCAAAATACCCCTTGTACAAGGTTAGAGAAAAGAGGTTGAATAGATTAGAGAATGGAAATCAAGGTCCTTGTTATTATAATATTAATAATGGAAAGGCATATCTTTTCTTAACTTTGTCACAATTTGAAAGGCAATTGAAAAGAAACACAGTTTCAAGGCTTTGATTCTTTTTGAATGTTTTCTAATGTAACGAATGCTGAACGTTACACCATCTCTATTGAGGTCACGGCAGACATTAAAAGTGATTGACGGTCTGTTCGCACGACATGTTTTCCACTCAGCGGCCACTTATATGGGTCCCATGTTGCCATGTGGGAAGGTCAAAGGTCGCCCAGGAAATTGATTGACAGCCAGATTGGACGATGTCTGAGGGAAATTGAAAAGGCAGTTCGATCAATGAGTATACTGTAACCTTGAGCAGAGAAGACTAATTGTGCAATTCTGCTTTTTTACTTTGCAAATCTATAACTAAGGATTGATTAACTTTGAATTAGGTGGGCGGGGTTATGGCATCCTATTGCTTGTATGTCATTCAACCACCTGGAAAATTGTTTGGCCTTGGTGTTGTCAAAACATATTTGTAGGTATTCTTTATCTGTATCTATATAGCCGAGATAACCGCCCTTTGGCGTAACACACCAGCTTTGCAGGCACGCGGTGCGGCAGCAGCTGGTTATATTACACCAAACGATCCGTCACACCTAACTTTTGCACATCTATCTGCAAGTGTTCTTTAAAACTATGCAGAGAAGATGCCCCTACTGTGCTTGGTGATAACATATTCCACTCTACGATAGTCCTGGGGAAATACTAATTTTTGAACGCATCAATCCTAGGTTAGTAACTCAGGTACTTGAAAGCATGACTGTTTCTAGTTTGTTTTTGAGCTGGTGTTAGATTAGCAAACAATTTATCTCAAGACAATATGGCTAACCTTGTTCCATCCACCAATAGTAATTGGCAAGAAAAACATCATGGTAACTTGATACGATATGGGCTGCTGTAACAGGATTACTGGAGATAAAAATCAATAAAGTGTAATCTGTAGAAGTGGTATTAAATTGCCGCTGTGACCCTTCTTCTGTGTAGAGAAGATGGTATTTTATTGGTTTCCTCAAGTGAAGTATACAGTCAAACCTGTTCAAGTGACCACTTCTACATATTATTATGACCACCTGGCCATTGAAGTACAGTCAAACCTACTAGTGACCACCTCTACATAAGGACGATCTGGCCATTGACTTATAGTCAAACCTATACAAGTGACCACCTCTACTTAAGGACTACCTACCCATTGATATACAGTCAAACCTGTACTGGTCACCACCTCTATAAGACGACCACCTGGCCATTGACATATAGTCAAACCTATGCATGTGACCACCTCTACAGTGGGACCACTTTCCCATTAATATACAGTCAAACCTGTACAAGAGAAGCGACCACCTTTTACATAAGAACCACCTGCCCGTTGATACACAGTCAAACCTGTACAAGTAACCATCTATACTAATTATGGACCATCTGGTCTAATGTGACCACTTCTTGGTATTTGCTTGGATAATTTTTCCAATGGACATGAGCATCATATGAATCCATCCAATAGTGACCACCTGTCCAGATCTATCGGCCCCCTTAGTGGCCATTTTAGACAGTTTTGACTGAATTAAGTTGGCCGCCTTTCAGACCATTGCCGGTGCAATGGCCTAGTAGGTAGAGTGTTCGCCTTGCATTCGGAAGGTCGTGAGTTCGATCCCGTCCGAGTCATACCAAAGACTATAAAAATGGTACATGCTGCTTTCTCTGCTTAGCACTCAGCATTCGGGAAAGAGTATGGAAGTTGAACACACACCACTACCAGTGGACTAGCCCCCTGCTGTAGTGATTGCGTTGTGTGTGGCCCAGGGCTAACGAAACAGAGATGGGCACCGCCCTATGCGCCAGAAATGGGCACTGCTCTTGGCGCGGGAAGGGTTTAACTTTAACTTTCAGACCATATCAAGTACTTTAAAAAGTTGTCGACTGTGTAACTGTTATCAGCACAGATCTCTTCTGCGAAATGTGGAAAACTTTTCCGGGAAAGACAAAGTTTTCTGAAAGCTACAAGCTATGTCTATGTCAACAAGAGGTCAACGTTTTAATGGACAAACCGTCACAAAATTTCACGAAGCCTGCCTGATCACCAGGTCAACGTAACTGTGTGACTCGATAATTATTAGCTTGGTTCTGCCTTCATTGTGCGCGGTAAAGGTTGGGTCAGAAGAAGGTTACCTGGACTTTGAACACCAGTTGTTTGAGTTGGGCGTACCTGACAAAGAGGCGGGTGCATTAACGTGTATTAGCTATTACTAAGCATTTACTCGATGAATTGAGCTGTCAACTTTGTATAGGGTGTATGAAGTTAGGATAGCCGTAAGGGCAATGTTCACAAGAACATGCAACAAAACATTAAGAAAAATTAAGAAATCTATTGATACAATAATTGTATAAACCTTCGTTCTGCGGCCTAACCGCATGACCAATGGAAACTTAATGGCAAACAGCCACCTTGGCTGACTGAAGTTTAAGGAGTTGCCCTGTCTGAGTGTAAAGAATGAGAGTCAGTGCGATATATATTATCTTTCTTATTGTTTGGGCTGCTGCAGTGGTTGAGGACAAATTACTACATATTTGAATACGATGAGCTAAATACATGTAGCCAACAGAAAACATGATCTGACACAGTCACTTTGTGTGCTATAGTATTACTAGACTCGGCAGAAGTTTATTTCAAATGTTCGAACAGTCCGAATGTCACACCTGGGAACAGATGCTATACAGTGTTGCCATTAGAATGTGGAATATTCGTTCGGGTTCAGAGGTGCGGCTACCAACGGCCATCATCTTACTTAGGAATTTTATTCAACACCTATTCTTGCATCAGCACTAGCAGGTGTGTGATCACGTGTGCAACGTTTAATCACCCCGATACGGTTCAAATGTCGTGTTTGCTCTTTTATCACCACTTCACGATTACAGTCGCCAACTAAAAAAATGCTGAACTCTGCAAAAGGGATTTTCCTCACAAGTGTGCTTACCAGCACTAGAACTTAGAAGTCAAAGAGGGAAAGGTTGTTGTGTCTGAAATTCAGGTTCCTATATATCCTATTGTGTCAAGTGTCTGAAATGAAGGTATGACTCAATGATCTTATTCTAAATTTTATAGTAATTGTAAAGCTAACACTAGAGATTGGGAACTTGATTGCAGTTGATCAAATAACTGCTATGTGTGCATTCTGTTGTGTGCTATGTTAGCCTGATTTTTGTCATTGAGTTTCTTGAGTTTCATTACAAATGCGGTATGCCATTTTAAAGGACAGGAGACAATTGGAAGGTTTCCAGTTATAATACATGTATAGTACATGTACAATTGAAGGAAGAATGGAAATTTATTGAGTCGGAATTCAAGATTGCACACTTTCTGCATTTAGTTTATATGCCTTTCTCATTGCAGTTACTAGTTCTTTATCCTTAAGCTTTCCTTTCATGGTTGTCTTGGAGGCTTTGAAATGCTGCTTTGATGCACTCTTAAGTCAGTTGCCATTCCTTAAAGTATTAGTTACATAAAATTGTGTAGGCGTATGCATCCCTCTCAATGTGTGCCAGGTCAATGTATCCGACGTGCTGTGACTCATGATATAACTTACATGTAATTATATTATAAATCACAGCACGTCGAATACACAACTCCTTTTCAAATAGAAAAGTGTAGAGAACTGACGTGTCACGTAATGTAATGTTAAAATGTCACAAAGTAGTAGCCATCATGCAATACCTGTCAAATATTGACAAAAGGGTACATAGTGCGGTCGACCTGTCCTGTGTGGTAGATAGCTGAGTTTACATAAGTGTGTCTTATCAATGTCAGGTGTCTGGTCAACCAGACAAAGGTTACATGTACAGGTCATTGATCTTTGTACCCAGGGTCAGTCCAGTATGCATACTTACTAAGTCATCATGTATTACTCCAACTTTTCCACATTCAGTTACTTAAGTAACAGAAAGATAGTCTCCCCTTAAAATCACAGAACCCACAATTTATAGAAAATTAGTGGGATTTTCGTCTTCTGCTCCTCTTCCCAAAATAGAAGTTAAAGTTAAAGTTTGCCCATACATCTAAGATGCGTAGGGTGGCGCCCATCTCCACTTCGAAGCCCTTGGGCCACACATTTGTGCAAGTCACTACAGCAGGGGGCTGGTCCACTGGTAGTGATGTGTGTTTAACTTCCATACTCTTCCTCATTAGTGCTGAGTGCTAAGCAGAGAAAGCAGCATGTACCATTTTTAAAGTCTTTGGTATGACTCGGCCGGTCATCGAACTCACGACCTACCGAATGCAAGGCGAACACTCTACCCACTAGGCCATTGCAGTTGTGGTCAAAATAGAAGTCAAAACCAATTTTTCTAGATATAGCCAATAGCCATATGAACATCTCTTGTTACAATAATGTTGGCTTATCATTTATGTAAGTCAGATGTTCTTGCAATTGTCATATAATGTTTACCATGTCTCCAGCTATACAACATGTGCCCTCCTAGTACATGTTTACAGAGGTCGTGTACTTACAATTAGCTTCCTTTTTATATTTTTGTAAGAATTAACTATGATCAATCAACTAGATGTGCAAGATGGTTGAAATGGATTCATTTGCCATTCTACTAAAGTCACATTGTGTACAATATTTGAATCCTAACCCTTTCACAAACTGTGTCTCTGCAGATGGCTGATGAAGAAGCGCCACCTTGTGACACTCCGATGAATGACATGAGCTCTCTCCACAACATCATAGACGGAGGGAGCCCTGCGGACGTGGCGCAAGCTGTCTTCGCTGTCCCCGCTGTCAAGCAAGAGCTTCTCCGTATGTTCCTGGAGGAAGTTGGGACCGAGAGCTCGCTCCTATGTTCCGAGGGGATTCTCTCGGCCATCAAGCTGCTAACAGGCGGGCAGAACCTGAGAGAACGGCTTCAGGAGTGCGCGCCGATACTCCTGAATGTCCTGGACACCGTGTCGGACACCATGACAGCCTTCACCAAAGCGCAGCCCACCAAGGCGGGGAAACGCGCACTGGAGGACTTGAAGAGGCAACTCACCAAGATGGGGAAAGTCCACGTGGGGACCAAGATTGTCGAGTCCGCCAAGGAGACGTTTGAAGGGGTGAGCAGCGGAAGCGAAAAGGAGAGTCGTAGCGGCAGTGTCTCGGACGACAATGCCTCTGAGGCTGAATCATCCAGTTCCTCTCCGGAGCCAGAACGTCGAGTTCGTACTCCGCTAACCCGGATGCAGTCGGAACCAGTCTCCCTGATGCAGTCAACCCCAACCGTCGCCAGTAACGCCGCCGAAAAGAAACGCACGCACACTCGCACACCATCCGCACCGATCCAAATCCCCTCCGTTTCCGTGGCGATGCCGGCAGAAGACGTTGACATGTCCTCCTCACCCTCGGACGGCTTCAGGGAAAGAAGCCTCAGCTTACCGTCAAACTCTAAGCTCTTCCAGAGAGGCTACCGGCAGGGCATCTTCGAGGAACATCACTCGAAATCCATCAAGACGTCCGTGGAGGTCTTCGTACGCGCTGTTGACGACATGGAGGGTGCCGTTCTGTTCCCGACACGTCTCCGCTACATCTCGGAAGATCTGGACCTGTCGGAGAGTCTGCCTGCGATGCTGCGAGAATGCGATCTGTACGAATTGTTTGAGTCGCTGAAGAAGCTGAGGACTGAGCTGGACGAGGGGCGGCTGTCCTTCGCGCAGTACGAGGGCAGCAGCGAGCAGATGAAATCCATCGTGGAGCTCATCCACAGGCAGGTGCTGAGTCTGTCCGTCATCCTAGAGCAGCTCGCGGAAACCGCTCGGCTCGTCACCAGACAGTACGAGGAACACTTGTAAACAAACGCGAATAGTTTCATCAGTCAGTGAGTAAAGATACTCTTGTTGAACAACCATTGCTTTATTCTCATTAACGTTTTTGGTGACGAAACATCTGTCATCTTCTTCAGGGCGATTCTGACTGGTTCACATTGTACTACAGGACAGGTGAACTGTGAGGAGCGACACCTGTCCTGCAGTACAATGTGAACCAGTCAGAATTGACTTGAAGAAGAACATTGGTGAGAATAAAGCAATGGTTGTGTCAAAAGAGTCTCTCTATTCACTTGTAAACAAACAAACTCAAGTAAACAAGGAGATAAACAAAGCAGATTTGCCATTCATCCAATGTACTGTGAACTGTATGCAAGTGATCATCACTGATGCATCCAAAGACATGGTGATGAATATAAAGAAAATTTACCATTCAACCAATGTGCTGTGAACTGTATGCAAGTGATGCATCCAAAGACGCAGTGGTGGATATAAACTACTAACAATCAACATAGATTTACCGCAAATACAAAAACATTAAGATAAAAGTTGCAATTGTTTGCAAGAATGTTCACAGTGTGTAGCTAGAGGCCTCGGCTTGTAAATTGTCAATGTGCAAACGAAGACACAGATACTTACTTGATGTACAAATTATGCTTTTTTACATGTCATGTAGGAATGATTGTATTATGTAATTAGACAGCACAAATGAACTGACACCACGAAAGATTGCCTAACGCTGAGATTGGTATTCAAGTCTTACTTCAATAAATTATGCAGTTAATTTTTTTTTAATAACATCTTTGATTTTCAATCTTTGTTTTGATACTTCATTTGTCTTAAGTTTATATGTTTTATACCACAATAACAATACTTTCTACAATTCGGGGATGATATTATGGAATGGCTTTAGTAATTGACAGTCTTTTCGATATGGTTCTGTGTTGAAACACCCTATGTTTGTTTTGAGTACTTTGTGAGAGTGTGCAAATTGGCAATCTTGTCACAGATGTGATATGGCAGTATCCTACAAAGGGACGACTTTGGTAACAAATGGGAAAGATACACAAAGCCTATGTACGGTTTCAGATCTAAGAAGGGAATTGTAAATAATTGTAACAGAATATTGCAGCATTATTCTTAAATATAGATGAAGTTCTGCACTATTTGATTAGATAGCAGGATTTATACAAGATTGATAATAGATTTAAAGAATCTTTGCACCATAATTCATGTGTTGAGCCTTGTTGAGATAAAATGAATATATGAGTACAAAGAATATGGTCACAGTGCACAGAATATCATAGGTGAAAAGTTATAGCCTTATGATTTACATAAGGCAGGATCGGGATAAGTTTAAGTACTATAAAATGGAATTGTACAGCAAAACTGTAAAAAACGTTTACCAGTAAATAATTTGACTTGTTCTACAGTACATCACCAAAAGGATGCATTTGGTATAGACTGCTGAATGGCAAATAAGTAGATACAGTTTTTAAGAAAGCTATGAATTGCACACTATGGAATACTTTAGAACAGGCACGTTTGTACAAAAAGACTAAACGCATTGTTGCTTTTGGTAGAAGAATTTGCAGCTCAACATCAAATGTTGGAAAGAATAAAAGTCATTTTGGAATGAAGGAATAAGTGTTGTATTCTTGATGTGTTGTTAGATGTGAATTTCTATTCTCTGTAAATGTAATAGAGGCAGATGTAAAATTAACTTGAGTTCGTAGAACACAATCCTCCATGAGGTACTAGTAGTTACATAGTGTTTGCAGTTTGGGCTTAACCCACGTTTGATATTCCTTGATACCCTCTATACTACGCCCAAGGGGGTTACAACGTCTAAAACCAGTCAACGCCTATCCTCTGCTTTTCCTTCTGTGTTTTACAAAGGCTGCTATCAGGCAGTGGGTTTAATGGTTGTACCACAATACTTTCAAGATAGGGGCATCGTTCTGTAATTCTCAAGTACCTGAAAAATACTGCTGTGATGCTGTCCAAAGTCACCAGGTTTCACCAGAATCTCATTAACTACGCACAAGCAAAAATTCAAACTAATGTGTCAATCGGGTCTTGATTACTATGATTCCAATAGAAACACAGACTTAAACAGTACCCCTGTCGTAGGTGAACTTTTTGTTGCACCATCAAATTGGTTGCTGTAACAGTGCCCATCAGAAACTCTGTCTTCAGTTGAATTGGTCCGCAACTCTCTCGATTATCAACCCTTCGGATCTTGCCAACATTAATGACTGCTCGACAAGCTCATATAATTTGGTATTATGGTGATTTCTTTAGTAATATACTAGTACTTCAATTTTAATTTACTCCGTCGAGTTTCATGCTTCAATGTCGAAGGCCACCGTCATCAACGAACAAATTATACTTCGCCTCAGGCATTTCCTCGTGCGTCACAATGTTGTAGGTAATTTACCACGAAAATGATGACGTTTCAGACTGGTTGGTTTTCCCCACGAGACTCCATCCTCTAAATAAACAGTAGTACAAGGGGGCAATTCTCTTCAAATAAAAAATTTAGATACCTTTTAGCCGTATATTCCCGGATTATTCATCGTTTACCTGACTCGGCGAGAACAGCATGGCAGACTGCTGAGGAACTCACTTCATTACACTCACGCCAGCTGAATACTAGTATAAACTACACTGCAAGTCCGACTTGTAGGTCAAGTTCAATACGTGCTCTGTAAAAACTGCTTTTTTGGTTGATTGTTGAACCATCACATTGGTTTTAAAACTGTCGACCAAAAACTCTGACTCTCGCGTACCAACTTTTGATCTCGTAACATTAATGACTGCTCGACAAGCTCATATAATAACGTATGGTGATTTCTTAATAAATCAAGCGTAATTCACTCCGTTGATTTTCATGTATAATCTTAAAATTGTTAACATGTTGCTTCAATGTCGATTGGCCACCGTCATCAACGTACAAATTGTATGGAGCAGTTTGCCACGGGCATTTCCCCGTGCGTCACAAAAGAGTTGTGGGTAATTTACCATGAGCTTTATGACGTTCTAAGCTGGCTGGTTTTCCCCTCTTGATTCCATTCTCTAAAAAATACTAGACAATTATGCCAGGGAAAAATTCTCTTTAAATTCATAACTTTTAGCTGTACATTATCAGATTGTTCAGCCAAGTTCACCTTGTTCCAGACTGTAGACAGAATGTTACGTACGTACACGAAAAGGTATTTCGGACGAAGGAGATGCCAATGTCAATGATCTTTATTTGAAAAGTCTACCTGGATCGGCAACTTTTAAAACTGAGATATGCAAATTACCAGGACATCAGTGTTTATATTTAGAAATATGACGACATACGTATGTATAAAAGAACACACAAGTGAGCATTTACTCTCAGTGTGGAGTTCAGGACCGAACTTCAACTCTATGAATATTACTGCTATCGCCACAAGCACCTCCTGGTCGCGGCATTGCTTCACCTGGGCCTGTTCGGCTGGTCCCCCGCGCTGGGCCAGACGACGGCGGGCCCGCCGACAGTGAACCTCCCGCCGCCGAAGCCTTCTCCCGAGTTCACGGTGCAGTCCTGCTCGGTCACCAGCCAGAGCGTCACCATGAACTGCGGCGGCAACTGCGCCTCTGATGATGCCAGGCTGCGAGAGTTGGAGAGGAAAGTGGATCGTCTTATGGCCAACTGCTGCAACGTTTCTGGTGAGCTCGAGTTAACATGCCCGTACCTCCTAATCATGTTACCCCCTCAGGACTAGTACTGTACAAGTTGTGCTGCAACTTTTTGATAGTTAGAGGTTAGCATTATACTGTCATGTAAGGACAGTAGCACAGCCTTTCGGGGCCGCGTAGCACAGTGGTATTGTATTCGGCCCGTGATCGAGAGGTCGCCGGTTCGAATCCGCCTACCGTGTTGCCGGTCTTGTGCCCTTGGGAAAGGCACTTTACACGACATTCCTCACTTTACTCAAGTGAAAAATGAGTCGTCCCTCGGATAGGACGTTAAATGGAGGTCCCGTGTATGGGGAGAGCCATACCCCATGCACGTTAAAGAACCCCCACACGTGCGATGGTGCGGTGTGCGTTGGTGCAAATCCTTCTGTCGGGAGTTGGTGATTCACTTCAAATCACCCGGATGGAGGCCTGGCGAACCTCTGTCTCGTATCAGCCACATGGTGAATTACATCATTCACCCGGACGGGAGACCTGGCGCATCCCCGTCTTGTAATTAGCCTACGAAAGGGTATGTCACCCCGTAAGGGGCGGTATAACCCCGTCGTGTGTAGACATGTGCGAACATGTCTACATTTGATCACGTCGACCGATGATGATGATGATGTCATGTAAGGACACCCTAGTCCATTTCGTTGTTGCTTCTGCATGGTACCTTGATACCTATATGCCGTATTATCTTGCGTGTTTGGCTCAGACCCCAGAGAACCTAGGGAATTTAAAGCTCAGCTGAGCTTTTGATATCCTATGACATGCGCCGATGCTGTGCCCTCGGGAAAGTCACTGAACAAGGCTTTCCTCACTTCACTCAGATGGAAATGATTACTTTACTTGGGATGGGGATGTCTCGTAGATAGTACGTTAAACTGAGGTCCCGTGTTTGAGGAGAACCACACCTGGAACACGTCAAAGAACCCACCGCACACAAGAGTTGGGGGCACTACCCGGTGTGGGTTGAACAAATCCTGTATAATTCCAGTTAAATGGGATAGCAATTTCCAAAATAACCTTCCTAAGTCCAGCATATCTTATAGGCTCAGTTAGTCCTAAATCGTAGTGAGCGGTTAAGCTGGTCTCACGATGTTTCTGACCTTAAGGGAGAAGAGATATTTAATTTCATTGCAATTCAAGTACTAGTCACCTACTTCTGGTCTTGTGATCTTGTTCGAGTAAAAAAAGTTGCATATCAGATGTGCACCAAAACTTTACTATATAGTCATCACCGTTCATAACAGCACCATATTAACGTGCTGGGTTAGATTTTCCCCACAGATTTACATATTGCTTAATGGTTTACGATTCATATTTTTGAAAGCAGATGTGGAAGAAAACAACACCCTGCCTCGAGACTGCAAAGATATCCTGGATAACGATGAGACGACCCCTAGCGGAGTGTACATGGTCTATCCGGCAGATAACCAGGGAGGATTCCAGGTGTACTGTGACATGGACACCGACGGAGGGGGCTGGACGGTAAGCCAAATTAAGCCACATATTCATCCCGGTGGACTACCATATACCGCGGTAGTACCTTGCCAAGTGTGTTAGCTCTCGGTGTGCTCACGATTAGCGTACGGCGTCTATTTGCTACTGTGTCCCGGGCTGATTTTAAGTCTCAGATAACACTCTATCTAAAACGCCTCAGTCACCACTCTTTAAGGCCTTAAAATCGGCCAATTTTTACTCTTAGTTAGCTCTTAGTAAAATCGGTTGACTCTACGCGTTAAAATCAACCTAGAGCCCGGCTTGCCCCCAAATGACCGGTAGCCGCAGGTTGTCCCACGTTCCACTTAGGGTCACGCCTGAAAGTGAGAAAAGGTCCGTAAATTACCCTGCGGGCCCCTTTTTCCAATTGCGACCGATGCATTAGCCATGGGTCCGACTAATCTATAATGTGTATAAGTTGTCACGTTTATCAAATTTTTAATCAATGAACATTTGATATGTTTGGCACATTTCTTATATTATGACTGTGCATACAACTTTGACCCACTAACATGGCGTCATTTTGTTGTCACGTGACTGCAAACAACCTATCAGAATCAATATATTCCCAGGTGTTCCAGAGGCGACAGGACGGCACGGTTGACTTCTACCGGAACTGGATCGACTACAAGAACGGCTTCCCCTCCAACCTGAACGGCGAGTTCTGGTTGGGAAACGACAAGCTGCACCGTCTGACAGGGCAGGAGGCCTACTCGCTGCGAGTGGACATGGAGGATGTAGACGGGAACACGGCCTACGCGAATTACAGCAGCTTCAGTATCTCAGCAGAGTCTGATAAGTACAGGCTCTCCATCGGAGGATTCAGTGGAAATGCAGGTGAGTTTAATGAGTTGCCAAGACTCAGGACTCACGCGTGGTCTCTACATTGTGTACTTATCGTAGTTTATTCTAGGCCTGGGTACCATCCGGATAGTAGTTCGCTCCTATGTTCGCTTCTGCTGAAACACAGAGAAGCGACTGTATATAGTGTACAATGAATGTCAGAGCTAGAAGCGACTGTTTATAGCATATAATGAACGCCGGAGCGAACTACTTTCCGGATGGTACCCAGGCTAAGTTTATTCGGCTTATTCATCCAAAATGGGTAGCTCGTTCTGGAACTGTACTGGACTATTACTCTATGATTGGAGGGTAACCTCTGTCGACAGAGTATGTCTTGAATGTTCACACCTACGTATAAATCTCTATGTTCCGTTTGCCACATTAATTCGTATGTGGTTTGGCATGTACTCAGTTGCTGTTGTTATATTCGTAGTAATTTCAGAAATCACCCCTATATCTTCGGTATTGTGGAACAGACAATGTGGTTTCGGTGTTTTGTAATCAGACAAAGCAGATAGGGTGGGTTATATGATTGTCTAATGCAAGAAGAGCTGTCACGGTAGAGGAATCCTTAATGTAATTGAACAAATGTTCGTCGTATTATGCGTGATGTAACGAGAACAGCTGACGGCGTGGACCAACTGTTTGAGGTATCCCTGACAATTTTGAATATTTTTGTCATTTGGTGTCTTTCTTTTGAGACGCTGATTTGGTTTTTGATGCGTACAGGGTTGTGTTTTACATTTGACAGTAATAGGTACCTAAGTTATTTTTGGTACAAGTCAATGTTTATGTTCTGTATGCGATATAAACACAATGCCACACACCACATACAGAAGACAACACCATAATTACGTCACAGAGTATGTTACCTACGATCACTTGTTTGTGTTTGTGTGCTGTTATATTTGTGTCGAAATGACAGAAGACTTAAGCATTTTATCTGTAGTGATTAAAAAGTGTTTTTATTTGCTGTAGGAGATAGCATGGCTCACCATAATGGCGAGCAGTTCAGCACCAGGGATAGCGACAATGACGATGTGCCTTCATCACACTGCTCCCAGGGATATAAAGGAGCCTGGTGGTATGGATCATGTCATAACGCCAACCTGAACGGCTTGTACCATCTGGGCGCTCACAGCAGCTATGCGGATGGAGTCAACTGGAATCACTGGAAAGGATACCATTATTCCCTGAAGCGCACTACGATGAAAATACGACCCACAGTTCAGTAAGTCCGGTAATCAGGGCTGATTCCATGCGTTGTAGAAACTGTCAAAAGTGAAAGTGTAGGATTTGCTAACTGTAAATAATGCCAAACAATAAGCCCTTTCACTTATCCAATTGTGCATGCGCAGGTCATAGGTGAAAGCCCCTGAGACATAGACAAAACACGTTTCGTGTTCTATCTGCATAACGTGACGTCACGACAGCAGTGGGTTATTCATTCCTTGACAAAGACTGATGCTGTTCAGTCAAAAATTTGGATCAGTCCAACTTTTGTGTTGGAAATTACAGTTCAACTATTTCAATAAAACACGCTGGATACTATGTAAAATGATCAACGGATGCGAACTATAATTGGTGCCATGACTGTATTGTGGTGTATGAATTTTATGATGTAAAATGATACATAGCGAATAGAAATCACCCATATTGAATAAAGTAAAACTAATATTAATCGTTAATTTGGAATTTGAAATACAGAATTAGTTAACATCGATTAACTGATGTATATTATGATGGAAAGTAATTGGTATCAAATTAATGCATGTCGGTGTAAAGAATATGTTTCAACATGTTACAGGTGTATTAATACAAAAATGCTTTTATTGGTCATAATGTGTACACTAGCTAATCTTAATTCAAGGTGGACAATATCTTTAGCTTAAGCTTATTCTTAGCCCGGCTATACTTGTTTGTCTTCGTTCTACCATTCTTAAAGTGTATCACATTTTGCAATAGGATTTACAAAGCTCAAAGTTGTAGTTTTCAGCAGGAATTGTTCAGCATATTCCATGAAATAAAGTTAAGAAGTGACACATTGTATAAAGATATGGTGAAGCATTGAGGTACTTGTGAAGTTTCTCTTATGGTTGTTATCTTCGTTCATTCCTTGATTACATGACGTGTCTTAATAAAGAACTTACATGGAAAACATGGAATATTTATTTTTATTTATTTATTTGGATTCTCCAATGGAGGGTATGGCGGAACAGGTGTCTGTCCATACATATTTCATTATGCTAGCATACTTGAATTGCACAACAACCCGGTGCCAAAATATTTATAACAGTAACTTTCACGTCTGAACTATTGCTAACGTATAATTTAACATATAAGCACATGTCTCGGTCCATGTTTAATATGCTATTCAAGCTATACTCATGCCTAAAATGATCTAGTTCGGGGACAAATACTGGATTTTATGAAATCAAAAGAACAGTGCTCCATTCGCACCACATACACTTAGGATGCCTTTCTGCTAAATAGCAAATGTTGGGGTGAAAGTTATCTCCAAGCAGATCATACGGTGGAATAAGACAGTATCATAAGCTGGCGAGTCTAGCCGGCCTAGGCGTGTGCGTTTTAGAGTAGAGTAGATCTGAGTGAGATTTCCCACCAAATCACACTCTTTCGGCCAGCTTATAAATACTATCTTATCCCACCGCAGGATCTGCTTGGAGATTAGGGTAAAAGATCGTGTTACACGACTGTTACTAGTGTTAGGCAACCTGCTAAGCAATATTACATTGTTAAAAGTGGAAATATTCTGAATAAGGCTGTCTGTATAATATTGACATCTAATGCACTATTCTAGCACATTTACATCATTATTTCATAAATTGAGCCGTTAAAAACGGGGCGGGAACGAGTTGCACAAGGATTCCAGATCAAGTCCTTATTGTTGGTACAATAATAAGGAATATCCTCGTGCGACTTGTCTCTGGGCCGTTTTTAACCGCTCAAAGTATGAAATCATAATGTAAATGTGAGAATACAGTGCAGTAGATGTCAATATCATGCAGATTGCCTTATTCAGAATATTTTCACTTTGACGCTGTAATATTGCTTAGGTTGCCTTTAATAAAGCGCGGTCGTAACAATTTTTTACCTCAACATCTGCTTGTTCAAAGAAGTACCTAACAGGAAGTTGCGCAATTCAGGTCAAAGGTCACATCCAACATGGCTGACACGACCGATGGCGTGGACGCATCCAGCGACAACAAACCGCTTTTCCGCGACCTGACGGGAGACATAGGCGACCAGGAAGCCACGCAAATAGACGACACGTTATGTATGAACTGCCATGAATCGGTAAGGGCGTAACTCACAGGGTAGACGTCGCATGATACGCCAGTAAATTTTGGGAAAAGTGGGAGGGGGGGCGAATACAAAAAGTGGAAGAACTTTCTAGATAATCTTATAGATTAGCTAAATGCTAGCATAATCTATAAGAAATACTAGTTATGTGGGCGAAGCCACACATTTAGTATTCTCTACAGATATTCCACCCGACCAATCAAAACTCAGAAAAAATGGAACCTGTAGCATGCAGTCCACGTTTCCAGCTTTTTGATTGGCTAACATTCTGACTGTCTGGTGGATACGTCAGGGGTAAACCTATCAACGCACAGGTCACAAAATGGCACTCGGCAGCGCAGTATCACAAAAACGTTGAAAATGCAGCAAGTTCAGAGCATCTAATCGGCTAATTAACAACATAAAAATGCCCCACAAAAAAATATTCTAGTATTCTGTCCAAGTTTTAGTGAAATACCTTCGATTATAAGCGAGAAAAATAGCCAGCGGAAGCTCGCGGGTTTTTTCAAGCAACATTTGTATACCTGTTAAAACGTGCGCCCGTAACATGTTGTAGCACTGGCTCAATGGGATTATTCACGCGTGGTAAAACAACGCTCCGGGATCGAATCCGTGGACAGACAATGTTTTTTAATTTTTTTTTCTTTTTGCTGCATTTTCGCGAAAATGTTGCCTTTCTTGTTGCTCCTTTTCCTGCGATTTTTGCCTTCTTTTCCCTTCGCCCACATCCTGCATTTTTTCCAAAAATGTTGCCTTTCTAGTATTCAAAAATAGTCTGAAATTCGAAGCGTCCAACGGGCCATGTGTATCCATTAGATTCAATTATTACCAATTGAATACTTAATTTAAGCAAATTTATCTAAAACATGTAAATTTCAAATGGACAATTTTTGCTTTACTTTCTCTTTAATTTGTTTCATCAGATGTATACTAAGTACAAGTACAGATCTGCACTCTAGTTCCTGTTCTCTTTTCGTGTTATAATGTGATGATCACAGTATGAATCTCTAAACTACAGTGCCTTATAATACTAGGTCAATGATACTAGGTTACTAGTTGAAGGAGGTTTGCTAGTACTCAAGGATTGATGAATGCATTCAGGCTATATATTGTACTAGTTACTGTAAGACTTGTAATACTTGCAGGGTTTAATTTTCTTGATTTTCATAGTAAATCTCCACCATAATATTACAAAGCAAATATCATCGCAGCCTGGCCGCCCTACCCTGGGACCTCAAATTAGATACATCCCCCCATATGTAAATCCAGATTAAAAACATTGTTTCTGCCCAGGATTGCCTGAAAAACAGGTCTAGGTTTGACCTGAGCTGTATTACTCCTGGTTAAATGAATAAAGTGAAATTATCAAAGCTTCTTTTCTAATCCTACTGCTTAGTCAAATCCCCTCAGAATAAATGAATTCATGGTATTCTAGATCTTTGTCTTTATTAAAATTGCAACAGGGACTTGCAATATTTGTGGTCTGCACTAAGCAGGTACTGAGGTAGGATCTGCCTTACATCTAATGTAATGACTCCAGGGCACCACGCGACTGCTGATGACGAGAATCCCGTACTTCCGGGAGGTCGTGCTGATGTCGTTCGACTGTCCGCACTGCAGCTTCTCTAACAACGAGCTCCAGCCGGCCAGTACCATTCAGGACCAGGGTGTGAAGGTCTCGCTGAAGGTGGAGACAAGCAAGGTGAGTTGGTCTCGCAAAAAAATGCTTTAGTTTTATCTTAACATACCAAAATCAAAGATTTTTTTGCTGGCATAAGTTTTATTTTAAACATGATGTTCATAAGTTTTCAAAATTTGTATAAAAGAAGGTTTGTTTCCAATAACTGTCACTTTGTTTGATGATATTGATACAACGTTTTGTACTTCTAAAGTCTACTAGTATAGGGTTGGACAAGTTTTCTTAAATTCACTTGTCCTATCGGGCAAGCACATTAGATTTACTTGCCTGATTTTTTACTTGCCCAAAACTCGATAGTCACTGTTATATGCATTTCCACTTGCAGCAATAGTATTCTTATTGCCTCTATTTTTTTATGTTGACCATTGCTTGATGTTATGACTGTAATTAGTGTAAAAAGTAACAAGTATATCAAAATCTCACAGGCAAGTGGGGTAGGTCATGCACTTGCCTGAATAGCGCTTTCACTTGCCAACCCTACTTACTAATAGTCTTAACACACTATTAAGTAACCAAAGCTATGTAGTGTGTTTGTAATTACAATATTGGTTTGTATTCCACAGGATCTGAACCGCCAAGTGGTGAAGGCAGAGTCCGCCTCTCTGTTTATTCCTGAACTGGACTTTGAGGTTCCAGCAAACACACAGAAGGGAGGTCAGAAACGTTATGTGTCTATCTGTATCTTTATCTGTGTAGTTGTTTATCTATGTATTGGTTTGGTTGTTCAGAATGCACAGCCATGGCTACTCAACTAGCCTGTGGCTACTACAAAGGGCCAGCCGTGCTGACAGAGACAAAGACGTAGCCGGTATAATGGTCTTTTGGCGTAATACACCATGTTCTTAATTTGCATCTGAGTGTATTATAATAAGCCACTTAAGTCCTTTGGCATAACATATCATCTTTGCAGACCCAATCATTTCAATCATATTGATGCCACATTAGAAAGAGAAACATACATTATTGAATTTGATGTAAAACTTGCAGTATTACTGTAATTCCTAATTTTTTTACTGTACTTTTATGTTCACGGTTTTCACTGTGACGACTGTAACGTGAACTTATCATTACATTTACAGATAACAAATAATTCACAGACTTTTTTTATGTGCACATGCTGCCATCGTGAACATTTAGTTCCGAGAACAAGTTAAATTTTCTCAGACCGTGAAAGTTTGGTACCGAGAAGACAAAGTGAATTACAGTATACAATTTACAGCCCATACAGACACAAGTTTGAATGTCTGTTTTTTTTCCCCAGTTCTAACTACAGTGGAAGGAGTGATTGATCGAGCAGTGAGAGGCCTGGAGCAGGAGCAGCCAATAAGGAGGGTGAGGGTGATAGACTCATATTTCACTTTGTAAACAACTATGAACCATTGGACGTTGTCCGTTTTGTACTTAAAATGTTGGATGTTGGGAACTTTGGAGGCCAAGTTTTATTTGTAAAATGTTGTGTAATGTTTTATCAGACTATGGATCCGGGAACTGCAGAGAAGATAGATGCTTTTATCGAGAAACTGAGAGGACTGACTGATCTCAAAACTCCATTTACACTGGTAGGTATGAAAATCACTTCTGTCAGAAGATATAGTTACATACATGTATGTATATAACCAATAGCAGTTGTTATGCATTGGCTTCCAGCCACCAGGAGCAAGCCTGTGCCAAGACTAAGACAGCAG
This sequence comes from Branchiostoma floridae, assembly GCF_000003815.2. NCBI lineage: Eukaryota > Metazoa > Chordata > Leptocardii > Amphioxiformes > Branchiostomatidae > Branchiostoma > Branchiostoma floridae. Next base: position 4,499,492 of record NC_049995.1, read on the forward strand.
TAACTAAGCCTATCATTGTTGGTGTAGTTATATTGCAATCCATACATAGTATGGGATTGCAATATATTGTTATATTGCAATCCATACATAGTATGGGATTGCAATATATTGCTTTTCCTTTGTTTCTTCTCCTGTCAAATCTTGAAATGGATTCTACTTTTTCATTTTTTGGCCAAATGAGCTGAAATTTGGCAGGGTGGTAGAAATGGCAAATACCCCCAGACGTTTTTTTCACTTTCTTGATACAGGCCTTAGAATTTATGATATTTAGGGTTTTTGGTCATTTTTAGACAAAATATGTATATTTTGGGCCCCTGTGCCCTGGTATTACAAGCTAATGACCTGAAATTTGGTACAGAGGTGCATTGGACATATGAGCACAGAAAACCATCAACACCTTCTTCATAGATCACTTCAAAAATGAGTTATTTTAGGGTTTTTGGCCATTTTTGACTAAAAATGTCTATTTATGGCTCCTATGCCCTTGTATTAAAACCAAATGACCTGAAACTTGGTACATAGGTGCGTTTGACATATGACCACAGAACCCCATCAACGCTTAATTCATTGTTTACTCCAAAAATGAGTTATTTTAGGGTTTTTGACCATTTTTGACAAAAAATGTATATTTTTGGCTCCTATACCCTTGTATGAAAACCTAATGACCTGAAATTTGGTACAGAGGTGCATTGAACATATGCTCACAGGACCCCATTGACACTTTCTTTATAGATGACTTCAAAAATGAGTTATTTTAGGGTTTTCAGTCATTTTTGACTAAAAAATGTATATTTTTGGCTTCTATGCCCTTGTATGTAAACCAAATCACCTGAAATTTGGTAGAAACGTAAATTGGACATATGGCAACAGGACCCCATCAACAATTTCTTCATAGAGCACTTATCAAATGAGTTATTTTGGGATTTTTAGCCATTTTAACTAAAAAATGTATATTTTTGGCTCCTATGCCCTTATATTGAAACCAAATGACCTAAAATTCGGCATGAAGGTGTGTAGGACAAGTGCCCACAGAACTTCATTTTCTCATTGAGCAAACATTACTTCAAATTGTTGAATTTGGGGATTTTTTCAAGGATGAAGATGGATTGCACTATGCTGTATTTGCTCCTAAGCAAATGTTGGCCTTTCTAGTTATATTGCAATCCATACATAGTATGGGATTGCAATATATTGTTATATTGCAATCCATACATAGTATGGGATTGCAATATATTGTTATATTGCAATCCATACATAGTATGGGATTGCAATATATTGTTTTTTGTTGGTCTCTTCTCCTTCTCCTGTCAAATCTTCAAATGGATTCTACTTTTTCATTTTTGGGCCAAATGAGCTGAAATTTGGCATGAAGGTAGGGATAGCAAATACCCCCAGACGTTTTTTTCACTTTTTTGATAGAGGCCTTGAAAATTATGATATTTAGGGTTTTTGGTCATTTTTAGACAAAATATATATATTTTGGGTCACTGTGCCCTGGTATTAAACCCTAATGACCTGAAATTTGGTACAGAGGTGCATTGGACATATGAGCACAGGAACCCATCAACACTTTCTTCATAGGCCACTTCAAAAATTATTTATTTGGGGTTTTTTGGCCATTTTTGACTAAAAATGTCTATTTTTGGCTCCTGTGCCCTTGTATGAAGGCTAAGTGACCTGAAATTTGGTATATAGGTGTATTGGATATATGAGCACAGGGCTTCATCAACACTTTCTTCAGAGATCACTTCAAAAATTAGTTATTTTGGGTTTTTCGGCCATTTTTGACAAAAAATGTATATTTTTGGCTCCTATACCCTTCTATGAAAGCCTAATGACCTGCAATTTGGTACATAGGTGCATTGGACATATGAGCACAGGGTCCCATTAACACTTTCTTCATAGATCACTTAAAAAATGAGTTATTTTGGGGTTTTTCGTTCATTTTTGACTAAAAATGTATATTTTTTTGCTCCTATGCCCTTGTATAGAAACCAAATGACCTAAAATTTGGTGCAGAGGTGCATTGAACATATGCTCACAGGACGCCATTGAAACTTTCTTCATAGATCACTTCAAAAATTATTTATTTTTGGGTTTTCCGTCATTTTTGTCTAAAAATGTATATTTTTGACTTCTATGCCCTTGTATTGAAACCAAATGACCTAAAATTCGGCATGAAGGTGTCTAGGACAAGTGCCCACAGTACTTCATTTTCCCTTTGAGCAAACATTACTTCAAATTGTTGAATTTGGGGATTTTTTCAAGGATGAAGATGGATTGCAATATGCTGTATTTGCTCCTAAGCAAATATCGGCCTTTCTAGTTATATTGCAATCCATACATAGTATGGATGCAATATACTGTTTTTCCTTTGTCTCTTCTCCTGTCAAATCTTCAAATGGGATTAATTTTTTCATTTTTTGGCCAAATGAGCTGAAATTTGGCAGGGTGGTAGAAATAGCAAATACCCCCAGACTTTTTTTTCACTTTCTTGATAGAGGCCTTAAAATTTATGATATTTAGGGTTTTTGGTCATTTTTAGACAAAATATGTATATTTTGGGCCCCTGTGCCCTGGAATTACAAGCTAATGACCTGAAATTTGGTACAGAGGTGCATTAGACATATGAGCACAGAAAACCATCAACACTTTCTTCATAGATCACTTAAAAAATTAGTTATTTTAGGGTTTTTGGCCATTTTTGACTAAAAATGTATATTGTTGGCTCCTATGCCCTTGTATTAAAACCAAATGACCTGAAATTTGGTACATAGGTGCGTTTGACATATGACCACAGAACCCCATCAACGCTTTATTCATTGTTAACTCCAAAAATGAGTTATTTTAGGTTTTTTGGCCATTTTTGACTAAAAATGTATATTTATTGCTCCTATGCCCTTGTATAGAAACCAAATGACCTGAAATTTGGTACAGAGGTGCATTGAACATATGCTCACAGGACCCCATTGACACTTTCTTCATAGATCACCTCAGAAATTAGTTATTTTGGGGTTTTCAGTCATTTTTGACTAAAAATGTATATTTTTGGCCCCTATACCCTTGTATGTAAACCAAATGGCCTGAAATTTGGTATAGAGGTGCATTGGACATATGACAACAGGACCCCATCAACACTTTCTTCATAGAGCACTTATAAAATGAGTTATTTTGGGATTTTTAGCCATTTTTGTCTAAAAATGTATATTTTTGTCATATATGCCCTTGTAATGAAACCAAATGACCAAAAACTCGGCATGAAGGTGTGTAGGACAAGTGCCCACAGTACTATTACTTCAAATTGTTGAATTTTGGGATTTTTTCAAGGATGAAGATGGATTGCAATATGCTGTATTTGCTCCTAAGCAAATGTCGGCCTTTCTAGTTTTTCCTTTGTTTCTTCTCCTCCTGTCAAATCTTCAAATGGGAATAACTTTTTTATTTTTCGACCAAATGACCTGAAATTTGGCAGGGTGGTAGAAATAGCAAATACCCCCAGACGTTTTTTTCACTTTATTGATAGAGGCCTTAGAATTTATGATATTTAGGGTTTTTGGTCATTTTTAGACAAAATATGTATATTTTGGGCCCCTGTGCCCTGGTATTACAAGCTAATGACCTGAAATTTGGTACAGAGGTGCATTGGACATATGAGTACAGAAAACCATCAACACTTTCTTCATAGATCACTTCAAAAATGAGTTGTTTTAGGGTTTTTGGCCATTTTTGACTAAAAATGTCTATTTTTGGCTCCTGTGCCCTTGTATTAAAACCAAATGACCTGAAATTTGGTACATAGGTGCGTTTGACATATGACCACAGAACCCCATCAACGCTTTATTCATTGTTTACTTCAAAAAAGAGTTATTTTAGGGGTTTTGGCCATTTTTGACTAAAAATGTCTATTTTTTGCTCCTATGCCCTTGTATAGAAACCAACTGACCTGAAATTTGGTACATAGGTGCGTTTGACATATGACCACAGAACCCCATCAACGCTTTATTCATTGTTTACTTCAAAAAAGAGTTATTTTAGGGTTTTTGGCCATTTTTGACTAAAAATGTATATTTTTTGCTCCTATGCCCTTGTATAGGGCTTATTCACGTGACGTCATCACCCCTTGTCCCTGTCCGCCGCCATCTTGGGGTCCATGCGCTACAGTACGGCGATGTACAGCGTGGGTCTCTAAATGTCCGAAGAAAGTGAAGTGTGTTGCACGATGTTTGACTATACAAAGAGCCTAAAACCTCAAGTCTTATTTTCACGACATAAATCGGGTGGAAATTACCCATTTTGGATCAGTGAGGAAAAGTTTGACCCGCGGCGGATGCCCGAGCACGGCAACAGCGACAGACAGGGGAGTATTTGATAGTGATTGTGGGTGGCAGGGCCGACTTTTTACACACAAAATCAGTTCAAAGCGAACGTGTTAGTGTCACCAGACCTACAAGTTACAACCACGTAATATCTGAACAGGTACAAAAACAAATGTTAACGTTAATAGAGATCGGGTTGACAGAGCAGAAGGTGCGTTATGATCGGAAAAGTTCCGAAGTCTCATATGCATGCAAAGACGGGAACGCGACTGTGGGGCGGGTTAGGTTTAGGTTGCTGTTCACAAACACTGTGATAGTCGGTAGAGTTGTATTAAATTTGTTTCATAGAAATTCTTCACATATCACTGGAGACATGTTCTTCCTATCATTTCTTCTTTTCGCCGTTTGTCCGCCTCTTTTTTGCCCTTCCTGCTTTAGTAATTAGTGGATGTATTTACGTTGTGCCGGAGTAGGCACCCACGTCGACCGTCGTTGAAAATTATCTGGCCCATCGTTTACTGCCTTGTCTAGATAAAAAATGTGTACTACACACCTTGGTTCTCAAAATTATACTGGTAAGATCAGCTCTACATATGGCAGAAACCCACATTTGTTGCCGAGTCGTAACACTAGTTTTTCCCCGGCTTTGCTTGTTATTACACGAGAAACGCGAAACAAATTTTACTGTTACCCGATGAATGTAGGCTTTACCAGTGCTAGACTTACTTCCTACCACAGGACAGCACATGGTGATTATGAGCCTAAACGTTTTGAAGGGAAATTGTGCGTTGCATAAGAAATATTTTCAACTTTTACGGAGAGTTGCATAGCAAGCCGCTGTGAGCCGCGCTCAAAGTGGACCCCAAAATGGCCGACTTCGCTTGTTGCTAGGGGGTAGATCACGTGACTGAATAAGCCCTATACAAACCAAATGACCTGAAATTTGGTACAGAGGTGCATTGAACATATGCTCACAGGACCCCATTGGAACTTTCTTCATAGATCACTTCAAAAATTAGTTATTTTAGGGTTTTCCGTCATTTTTGACTAAAAATGTATATTTTTGGCTTCTATGCCCTTGTATGTAAACCAAATGACCTGAAATTTGGTACAAAGGTAAATTGGACATATGACAACAGGACCCCATCAACACTTTCTTCATAGAGCCCTTATAAAATGAGTTATTTTGGGATTTTTAGCCATTTTTAACTAAAAAATGTATATTTTTGGCTCCTATGCCCTTATGTTGAAACCAAATGACCTAAAATTCGGCATGAAGGTGTGTAGGACAAGTGCCAACAGTACTTCATTTTCCCTTTGAGCAAACATTACTTCAAATTGTTGAATTTGGGGATTTTTTCAAGGATGAAGATGGATTGCAATATGCTGTATTTGCTCCTAAGCAAATGTCGGCCTTTCTAGTTTATAATTTAATTTTCAGTATCAAGATATGGTAATATATGTTGAGAAAGAGAGTATGATAGCATTGCTGTATCTTTGGTTTGTTTGCCTTGAAGTCTTAAAAAATGATAACAATTATGTAATGATAGTAAATAGAATTATGAATGATTTTAGTACATTTTTCTTTGAGAAAACTTTGATAAAATTCAGTGAAATAAAAAGGCATACATAGTTTGTACTTTGTTTGAAAGCGTCTTGCACACTTGACCTTGTTTAAAAAAGTAAAAAAGACTAACACAACCTTTTCTCTCTTTTTTTTCTACTAGGTTCTTGATGACCCAACAGGGAACAGCTTTGTGGAAAATCCATATCCTTTATTTTGTGTAAATTTTGCATAAAGAGAGTTCCTTTGTTTGAGTGACATAATTGTCGTATGCACCTTCTATGCCTTGAAAACCAGGCTTGGAAGGCAGAAAGTTCTGTCCAAATTTGCTAAAAGAATTATTCTCAAATTGCACACTCTAGATTTCAGTGCCACAGACTTCACTATCACGGACTTTGTTATACTTCAAGTCAGTTTGAATGTGTGGCCCATGGAAGTAACTGAACTGTAAGTGAACAAATATTGATGTAACGTTCCACACTGTTGACTATAGATGTCCTACGTTAAAGAAGACTATTATAATACAAGTCTGTCTCAAGGACCTGCCCCTCTGAGAAGAAAAGTGGCTTTGTTAGGATGGACAAAATTTTCACCCTGTCCTTCCAAAATATCTGGTCTTCAGGCTTTAATGAAAATATTTTTTTTGTAAGCTTAACATAGAGGGTTCAAGAACAAAAATCAACAACGTAGACTCACAAGCAGTGCGTTAGATGGAAAAAATTAAAAGCCGGAAACAGACCTTCTCCCATATTATCTACCTATAAGGTACTAGTATTTGTTAAAAATGTATTACTTTATTTTCATTAAACTGTTCCTTGACAGTCTTACATTTGCTCCTTCTCAAGACAAGAGTGTGACATTAGTTCACTACCCCAGAACAAGAGAACAGAACATTCAAATTGGACTGCAGGTCAGCTCTTACTGTCTTGTTTCTTCAACCTTTTCAAGCTTTTTCAAACAAACTTGTAAATATTTTCATTAAAAAAAAAGATATACATGTAGAAATGAGATGCAAAATTGATTGGGAAGAGCTTTATTGTTGTTAGCTTGGTTACACAAACTTTCTGATACTTTCTTTGCTGTATTTCTATTCATTATGGATGTATCTAATTCTTTTAGAATGTAAAATGAAAACATTGATAATGCCTGTTTGATTATGCCATAAGATGTTATAACCATTGTTTGTCCATAATAGCCTGAAAATGAACCTTCAGAAGAAGCACCAACAGCTGGAGAAGCTGCAGAAGATGGAGAAGCAGAAAATCTGGCAGATGAGGTTAGCATTAACACATTATATATAGACATGTACATGTACACATTTACATCTAACCTACTCTCACTGGTTCCTTTGACTTCCTCTCACTTATTTGTATTTTATGTATGTATGTAAATGTATGATTAGTTAAAATCAGTTTTACGAAGGCTGTAAGGCATATAAATATAATTGATTGTGATCATTGTCTTCTTTCAAGACAGGTAGTGTACATAACGTTATATTACATAGATGCTAATCTTACACATTAATACAGCATGTTTGCCCTGTTGTTCCCACAGGTTCTGTGTTTCAACACCAACTGTCCCAACTGTCAGAGTCCTGTTCCGACCAACATGAAAGTAGTCGGTATCCTTTAAGATAGAAAGCAATCTAGGCTTTTTTTAGCAGGTTAGGCCACACTGACTTAATTAAGAAATGTGTAGCATAAATGTCATTCAGTTGGAAAAAAAAGACATAAGTTTTTTATTTATGATTGACTGTCAGTCATTCCCAACACTCCGGGTATAACACATGTGATATACTGTTACAGTAATTAGTAAATGGGGCACTTAAATTTATTACTTTTAAGCTAAAAACAAACTTGAACAGCCTTTTCTTGGTTGAAGTTATGTTGTAGGTAATGAAATCTAACAAGCCACATGTTTCTGGTGTCAATGTTACATTGTATTTTGACTTCCTTTTACCATACAAATCCTTCACCATACCACCAGACATCCCCTATTTCAAGCAGGTCATTGTCATGGCTACGACCTGTGACAGATGTGGCCACAGGTCAAACGAGGTCAAATCTGCCTCAGGAGTGGGAGAGAAGGGCCGTCGGATGACCTTGAACATGACTGACCCGAGTGACCTGACAAGGGATGTGCTAAAGGTTGGTAGAAAGTCTCAGTATTAGACTGAAAATGCACTCCCTCTCCCCAAAATAACACATAGTATGAAAATATATTTCGTTCTGTTGTCTTTTTATATTTGTCACAAACGTTTTGACAGATACTGTACATACATTTGTACATAGACTCGGAAGTAAATGCTGTTTTTAGGGAGTAAAATGTAATGTATAAAAGCCATCCAAATTGGTCCAATGGAGTAGGCTGTTTCAAATAGTGTCACACCCCACTGTTTCAATATTCTAACCATTTTTTGCTCATTTGAAGAAGAAAAGGATTTCCTTATTATACTTTAGATTCTATGTATACCACAACTGTTCTTATTGCACTTGTACCAAATTGCCATGGCTTTTGGCCACTTGCAAGTGATTTAGAAGATGCAATAAGGCAATGTTTCTGACTTGTCAAGATCTTTATTTTGTCCCCTGTATTGTCCAGTCGGAGACGTGTACTGTCTGTATCCCTGAACTTGACTTTGAGCTGAGCCTCAGCTATGGAATCGGGGGCAAGTTCACCACGCTGGAGGGGCTCATCATTAACATCAAGGAACAGGTCGGTATAACATTATAGAAAAATGCTAACAATTTATAATCGTCTGTATAACCTTTTTTAGACAGTCCTTTTCTTGTCAAATGACGTAATCATACTTTTAGATAATGCCAACCAGACATGCCAGGTGGTTGGACTCAGACTTTCAAGAAATTTCCTAGTGTCTTAAGTACATGAATGAAGGGATGAATGAATGAATGAATGAATGAATGAAGGGATGAATGAATGAATGAATGAATGAATGAATGAATGAATGAATGAATGAATGAACTTTATTGCTCAACAGCTGTTATGAAGTACTGTATTCCTACACTATAAAGATATAGCATTAATGGTTTGTTTATGGTGTATATCATATGTCTAGCCCCAGCCAAGTGTCAAATTACAAGTTCACTTCATTGCGCATCTTAAAGGTATACAGGATTAATCTTGTCATTTCTTACACAGCTGGAGAAAAATGCCTTCTCCCTCGGAGACAGTTCCACGGCCACGGACAATAACAAGATGAAAGACTTCTTGGCAAAGCTGGCTGAGGTGTGTGTAATTTTGATACAGTACCCGTTTTCTTATATCATTTCTTCATCCTTCATCCCTCTTTCCTTCCTACCTCCCTTGTGTTGTCTGTACCCCCTCTGATGGTACGAAGTACCCCCCATAGTGTTTGTGCATCCAAGTGTCTGTTCACAATGTAGTGTCTGTACCAGGGCTCTAGCCAGCTCGAAATTTTTTTCCGTCAGCCAATTCTCATTGTTGCGAAAACACTATTCCAGGTACTAGAAAGACTGAACTGAGACCTTGAAAAACGGGTTTTAATGAAATAATCGTATGCGAAAGGGCACCGACACACTTCGTCAACAATAATAACAATAGCAAAACAAACAGTGTGTGGCTTTTACGGCCTTTGACGGCGTCCCCAAGCCGTCTGTAGCTTCCACCAAGGATTTTTGTCCGTCAAGGTTGATGGATTGGTTTTAAAAATTTTCCGTCACGCGCAGCAAATTTCCGTCAAATGACGGAAAAACGGACGCTGGCTAGAGCCCTGGTCTCTAGCCCCTTGTGGCCTCCCTCCCATTTGGTATGTTGGGCATAGAAAGGTCAAGGTCAATTTTAGGTCCCCTGGTATGTGACCTTGGTGCTGCAACAGGCTTCCTTTTTTTTGTATCTTTTGACCTTGACGTGTATACTATGGTCTTGTTTTAGATTGCAGAGGGAAAGACACTGGTTCACATCGTGCTGGACGACCCTGCTGGTAACAGCTACATACAGGTAAAACTTACTAGATACTATTTTCGGAGATTGCTGAATATTCTTAGGCCCAATGTGACAGTTTAAAGAATAACTGAAATGAGATCTCCTGTATTTTTCACACAAATATTTGATCTTTTCTGAAGACATTGATGTAATTTTCAAATGAATTGTCAGAGGAGAAGTTGTTAAAACGGCGATCTAAAAATGCCACCTCTGTGCTCTTTGGAAGGAATAATTAGGAACAGGCCGTGACGTCACGATGATGAATCCCTATCAGCTATTTTGGCTGCCTATGGGAGTAACGTACATTTTGAGGGACCCATATCTTACAAAGCGTAATTCAAAGAAAGTATGCTCGATTTTTACATTTAGTGACCTTCCATGTAGCAATCAAAAGATCTGACCAACAGGGCCTCTAAATAATCTCTCCTTGGGTTATAAACTCACTGGATAATAAGCTTCTTAATTCACAACCAGGATCTACATCAGTACATGTATACAGTCAAGAGTACACCAATGATGACTAGCTCCTTCACAAGCAAAATTCTGTTGCATTTCATATTTTGTGTTCATTAATGTCGCTTGTTGCATTAACAGCAAAAACAAAAATTTGTTTGCAGAATGTTTATGCTCCCGATCCCGACCCTGAACTTGTCGTGGAGGATTACGAAAGAAATCAAGAACAGAACGAAGACCTGGGATTGAACCAGATGAAGACAGAAAACTACGAAGAAGACAATTGATGAAAATCTTACAAAAAAAATCAAACATTTATGTACAAGATTCATCTTGTCACCACAGTACTATGATCGAAGGAAGAGAAATGATTTTAATTACTATCTTTTATTTACCTTACCCCACTACTAAACATTTGGTTATTACTGAGAGGCCACCAGAGCTATAGATTAGAGTGTCTCAGAAAAGCACAGTTGGAAAGATGTCTCAGAAAAGAGATTTCTGCACAGGAACTGCATGATTTATATTGTTGAGTTGTAGAAAACATCAGTGTGATACCAAGTCTTGTGAAATGAAATAAGATTTAGATTTATTAATTGTCAAGTTACTGAAAACACAATAATGATACCATATCCTGTGACATGGCTGAAATTGGTTTAGTTTATTGCAAATACATGCCCATGGGCTAATTGCAAGCACAAGCAAAGCATCACATATGGTACTGGAAAATAACGTACACTTAATGTTATACTACATTCTAACATATACATGTTGCTAGTTTTGTTTGGTTTGACTTCTGCTGAGATTGCACTGTCAAGGTTTTGGAACCAATGGTGAGATACAAAGTCCTACCACATGTATGAATTGTCCAGTTAAGTTGCCAAGAACATCAGTATGATATCCAAGTAAGTTTTCCTTGCCTTATTTTCAATAGGTCATCAGAAAGATTTGATAGTGCTAAGTGTTATAATACTAAGTTTAGTTTAAACATGATTTTGACAATATATTGGTGAGACCACACTTTTGAGTTGGGATGAAGTTTTCAATAATATGTGTATCAACACAGATGACAGTTTGTGATTAAACAGTATAACTTACATGTAAACCTGATATATGTCTGTGTCACTGTGCGTTTGTGTTCACAAGTGTATGTTTGTGTACATGTGTGCATGCATGTGTCAATGCAAATCCGAAAGTCCCAACCCAAATAGACGTCTCTTTTATAAATGTTTTACTTGAATGAAAAATATCTCATCTCACATATAAAATGAAAGGAGAACTCTAGGAGTAGTTTTTTTTTTCTGGAGATAAGTCCAAAAAGTTAAAAGCACATCAAAACTTGTTGATCACGCAATATCGCTTACTTAGATATTGATTGTCGCTGAAAGTCCTGGAGGGCCATATTTCAACATACACGACACCCATTCATAATCACCATGAAAATGGAGGTATTGTTTTAGGTGTTTCCAGAGCAACAACAAAAGAACCTCTCTTGATGGATTTTGAAAGTGAAGTCAGGTGTTTCAGACATTCTGGTTATGACCCAACAAACAGGATTTAAAGACCTGCAGTTTCCATCAAAGCTATTGGGCCACAAAATAACTCAGCCAGTTTATGTGTCAAAACTCCTCATTGTAACATGGGGGCTTCATTTTCACTACAATTGACTCTTTGGTTTCTTGTAAAAGGAAACGCAGCAATCGGTAAACCTGATCCTCTACCTCATACCGCTACATTATGTGGGTAATCAAAGTACGGAAGCAGTTCCCTCTGGGAGGTACAGCACCGCCATCATCATCAACATGGCCGCCGCTCCCAAAGACAGCGCAGTTCGTCTTCGTTCCTACCAAGACGAGAGCTATTTGCATGGGTTTCTTGGAACTGTGGGCGACTTACAGAAGGCTGGGATACTGCAGGATGTCGTCCTTGAAGTCGAGGGCCGGCGGTTTCCCTGCCATCGGCTTGTTCTGTCCGCGGCCAGCCCCTACTTCAGGGCCATGTTTACAAGTGACATGGCGGAAAGTCGTCACAAGACGGTTGTATTACAGGTAGGTTTGTGTAACATTTAGGGTAAATAAAACAAAAATGGGGACCTACAAAGATGCTAAGTATTCTAAAGAAATGTTGAGAACTTGGGGAGCGCATAATTTGTAACTTATAGTTAAGCTTTCTTGTGATGATATGTGATGATATGTGATCTTGTCCCCCTTCCCGTGTATCTCTTTTGTTTTGAACTTTTTATATCAACTTTGCTGCCTTCTTGAAGCACTTAACACTTCAATGGATGATTAAATGTTAACAATAATTCTGTGCAGTGAGTTATACCAGGGATATTATCATAATGTATTTGTTTATTTATGTAGTTATTCATGTTATTGTTATTTATCAAGGCATCATGACAAAGACTGAAAAAGACTACATTTGTCACATTATGTACATTAGTAACATCATGATGATCTGTTGTGTTGTAGCGTTCTTACAGAATTTATTCAAAGTTCGTTTGTTATTAAATTGTATCAAACTCTACATGTAGGGTTTAGATGTGGCCATGTTTGTGGAGATCCTGAGTTACATCTACTCTGGAACCCTCCATGTGTCCCTGGACAAAGTGCAGCCCCTGTACCAGGCAGCCGACCTCCTCCAACAGGACTATGTGAGAGACACCTGCAGCAGCTACATGGCCTTCAATGTGGAACATGGCACCTGTGTGGAGCTGTACAAGTTTGCTGATGTCTTCTCTGTGGACATTGTCCTGAAGCATTGTCTGCAGTGTATCTGCAAGCACTTTGTGACGGTTGGTATTCTTTTATGTTTTGATAACTCTTTTAACATTAAAAAAATATTTTCAGGCATATACTTGACAGCCTCTAATCTAGAGACCTTATACATGTCATATGCTTTACCTGATCCAGATGACCATTCACTTGAAACTCATCAAGTTAGCAATGGAGAAAAGCTGATTGCAAAAAAGGTGTAAGCCTCTGGCAATCTTCTGGTAAAAGTTGTTCATAAAGCATAGTTTCAGGCATATACTTGACAGCCTTTGAATCTCCCTACATGAAGAAATGCATGTATTTGGCATCTCCACAGCTTGCATCCAGTGATGAGTTCTGCAGCCTGAGTGTGAATCAGCTGACTAAGATCATCAGCTACGATGAGCTGGATGTTAAAGAGGAAACAACAGTGTGGGAGGCTGTGGTGAGATGGGTGCAGCACAGCAGGGAGGACAGGTGGGATTTGTTCACTCATGTCTTAATTGCATTTATGAGTGCAGAAATTTTAATGACTAATCTAAACCAATTTGTTGAAGAGATTCTGCAGTGAGTTGGTAAAACGTTAAACCCCTACCGTGTACCCCACAGGCTGCACCACCTTCCCAGCATCCTCCCTCACATCCGCTTCAACCTGATGACCCCAGAGGACAAGACAGCCATCTTGGAACACCCTCTGGTCAGGGAGGATCTTGGGAGTTCTAAAGTCATCAGGGAAAGGGCAAAGAAAAGGAAACTGAAGCCGAGACTTGGGATGACAACGGAAATGCTTCTGCTGTATGATATGGGGTATGTAATACTTCTTCCTCGTTTGACGTAACTTAGTAGATTAGGAACAATCCTACCATAATACTATTCCACATTTTGTGATCCTGATAAACACACTTCCACAGTGTCAATTATGTAGATATACTCTGCTCCAACTTATACTTTTAAAACTTCTCAAGAAGCTACATTTGATAAACAAAACAATTTAATGCTGTGAGTTTGGCTTCATTCTTGAAGGAAATGTTTTTAATCATCCTCCTATGTAGGGACAATCCAACGGCGAAACCGCCTGTCTAGAGGTACCCTGCTTTCTCAACCGTCGCTCTTAATTCCTTTGGGCATCGCCACTAACCAGATATCAGCCAATCAGTTTTCAAAAGGGATCTTGCATATATAAGGGTAAGCTCATTAATATCTATAAGCAGGGCGGTCAGGAACTAAGAGTGACGGTTGAGAAAGCAGGGTACATTCAGACAGGCGGTTTCGCCATTGGATGTCATCGCGTAGGAGGATGTTTTCAATTTGATGTCCAGTCTCATTGATAATTTCTGATGTATCTTATTCTCCACAGGAAAGGCGATCTCCTCTTCTTGAACCCTCAGAAAGGGAAGTACATCAGTGACGAAGATGATATCTTTCCTGATAGCGCTGGTAAAACTTTCACCAGTGATTATAACATTTATGCGCTAGAACATGACTTAGACGATTCCGGTCAGATGTCCATGTTCAAGTACAACCATGCAGGCAATGAGTTTGAAGATGCTGGTATGTCTACAGTATCAAAGTTCCAGAGAGAGTACTCCGGTTGGCCCACTTACTGGGGCGAGTCCCTTATTGAAGTTGATCAGATTTTATATTACATCGCTGCTAATTTAGGAGAAGGCAGTGGATGGGTCCGTATGAAAAAGTACAGTCGGCAGAAGGACCAATGGCAGGAGTGTTCACAGCTGCGACTTGATGGAACTTGGCATCGCAGCGCCGCATTGTCCTGTGGTCCGTACCTCTATTTCATCCTGACCTCAGCAATGTATTGCTACGACCCAAGTCAGGACTGTTGGAGCGAGCGAAACCCACCAAATCTTGAGACTCGTCACTCGTTCCTCACAGCTGTTGCCATGGGAACAGAGATTTTCTGCACAGATATCGACTTCAATCAAACTAGGGTGTATGACACAGAGTCAGGTCATTGGAAGACACTGCAAGGCTGGCCGAATCAGGGAAACCTTCGTACCCATGAGTATCCACATCTTTTTGTACTTGAGAACCAGCTGCATGTACTTTTAGATGTCTATGACACTGCCAAAGAAGGACCATCAGGAAAGTATCTGGTGTATGTGTATGACAGGTCTGCTGATGCCTGGAGAGACTTGAAGGCCGTCCTTCCTGATAAGGAATATCATATACTTGACCGTCTGTCCTCTGTGGCACGTTTATACCTACCTTTTCTAAAGGGAGCACAAAATCTCATCACCTCTTATGCAATCCGGCAGGATAAGAACACAGAGAGTATGGCATAGTCTACTACATACAGCCAATGCAGGGCAGAACTGTTAAGTTAAAGAACATTTTTGTTTAGGTCTGGATTTTACCATATGTTACTATAATTGTGTTAATTGTTGAGACCACTCTTGTGTAATGGGATGAAGTTTGTCTTAATATGTTTATCAACACAGATGACGGTTTGTGATAAAACAGCATGTAAACCCGATATATGCGTGTTTCTGTGTGTGTCACTGTTTGTTTTTGTGTGCATTTACAAGTGTGTGTACATGTGTGCATGCATGTGAGTGTGCAAATACCTGAGTACCAATTTAAGCAGATGTGTTTTTCATATATGGTTATAAAAAGTTTCAGTTTAATAAGAAAAATCACATCTTGAACTATGAACTCTAGGAGGAGTTTTGTCATTTGCTTCCAGAGATATGTCCAGGAATTTGCCAAAGCGTTTATGTTGAAAGCACATCAAAACTTGTTGATCACTCAAAATCGCTTACTTAAATATAATTGATAATTGCTGTAAGACCTAGTAGACCATACTGTAAATGCAGGAACTTTCGCGGTGGATTGATGTTCGCAGTTTTTGCGGCGGCCGTTTCACCTCAAACTTAAAACCACCGCAAACATTCTTGCGAATTTAAAACCACCGCGAAAAGTTCTTTTTCTCCGCTATTGCAAAATTAAATCCCTGAGAACTTAGATACATTTACAGTATTTGAACATGCACAACACGCATTAATTTTGTATTCTTGAAAAATGGAGGTGTTGTTTTTAGCATATCATAATCACATTAAAACTACTGGTATTGTTTTCAGCATTTCATACCTTGAAAAATGAAGATATTGTTTCCATAGCAATTACATTAATAACCTCTTGGTGGATTTTGATGATACATGTACAACGTATCTGACATGTGGGTTGGTCCAGGGCAGACAAAGAGGAAGGTTAAGAGGCAGATAGCTTTTGATGTCAGGAAGAAGCAATGTACGTTTGGACCACCTTGTAGCTTCTTTTGTAACTGCAGAAGCGTTTTGTCTCAAGCTTGAAAGAGTGTGACTGAAGACAATCGCTTCTGATATTCTGGTTTTCAGTCAATAAAGAGAGATTCAAAGAGCTGCAGTTTCCATGAGAACTGCAGGGCCATAAAATACAATGTAACTCAGCCACTTAATGCGTCAAAACTCCTCTTTGTAGCATGGAGGCCACCTTTTCACTTAAATCGATTCTTCGAAAACGTAGCAATTACGCAATCGGTAGACCTGATCCTCTACCTCATACCGCTACATTATGTGGGTAATCAAAGTACGGAAGCAGTTCCCTCCGGGAAGTACAGCTCCGCCATCATCATCAACATGGCCGCCGCTCCCCAAAAGTGCTTAGACAACGAAGTTCGTATTCGTTCCTGCCAAGACGAGAGCTATCTGCACGGGTTTCTTGGAATCATTGGCGACCTACAGAAGGCTGGGGTAATGCAGGATGTCGTCCTTGAAGTCGAGGGCCGGCGGTTTCCCTGCCATCGGCTTGTTCTGTCCGCGGCCAGCCCCTACTTCAGGGCCATGTTTACAAGTGACATGGTGGAAAGTCGTCACGGGGCCGGGGCGGTACCGGTTGTTTTACAGGTAGGTTTGTGTAAGCTTGAGGGGAAATCAATCAAAGTATGGAACTTAAGAAGATTCTACGTATTATATAGAGCTGTTAAAACTTGGGGAGCGCATAATTTGTGTTCCCAACAAGTATAGTCAAGCTTTCTTGTGATTTGTGATCTTGCCCCCCCCCTCCCCTGATGTACTAGTATCGCTTTTGTTTCAATACTTTAAATGTCAACTTTGCAGCTTTCACCGAGAACTCAAAACTCTTTTCAGACTTGAATAAATGGTGAACTGTTAAATATACTTTGTGCATTTTGTCACAATGTCCTTATGTAGTTATGTCATTTTTTTTGTTTACCAAGGCATAATGACAAAGACTGTAATAGTGTATATAACGGTTATCTGTACATTATTAGTGACATAATTATGATTTGTTGTGCTGTAGTGATCTGAAAGAATTGAGGTTAAGTTCATTTGTTATTACATCCAACTCTACATGTAGGGTTTGGATGTGGCCATGTTTGAGGAGATCCTGAGTTACATCTACTCGGGAACCCTCCATGTGTCCCTGGACAAAGTGCAGGCCCTGTACCAGGCAGCCAACCTCCTCCAGCTGGACTATGTGAGAGATACCTGCAGCAGCTACATTTCCATGAACGTGGAGCGCTCCACCTGTGTGGACATGTACAAGTTTGCTGATGTCTTTTCTGTGGACATTGTCCTGAAGCGTTGTCTTCAGTGTATCTGCAAGCACTTTGTGAAGGTTGGTATTCACTCTAAAATTTAAATTGACTTAGGAATATAGATGACAGGCCCTAAAAACCTGATAATATGATTTCAGCACAGTAGAAACAAATACTGTAAATGCATTTAATTTCGCGGGGATTTAATTTCGCGGTAGCGGCAAAATGGACATTTCGCGGTGGATTTAATTTCGCGGTAGCGCCATCCCGCGAAATTCAATGCATTTTCAGCACTGCACTGTAGTCACGAACTGCCGTGTAAAACCCGGCGCCTCTACAAACCGCCAGTCGGAAAACACTTGCTGGTTACCCGGTAAGGGTCCTATACAGACGGATAGAACAGTTTCCATGCTTTTGACTTGTTCTTGCGTGAGCCACTGTTACTGATCTAATCGTATCTACCCTCTCAATACGTAATAGTATACAGTAGTACGACCTTTGTATCATGGTGAACATACTGTACAGTACTGTAATACAGTTGGTCGTATGAAAAAATTACATGTGTGTCGTCAGTCAAGACTTCACCGTAGTAAGTACGAGGGCGGTTCAAAAAGTAATGCCACTGGTTTTATAACAGGCTCATTTTTTCACCGAATGAGTTGCAATTTGGCACAGAGGTACAAGAATATATCCTCTTGAGATTGACATATCTCAATTTGTTGTTAAGATTTTTATAAGTGACTGAGTTGAGTTCAAGATGACCACACCCTTGTTATCCCGTCGGAAGAAATTAGAGGGTCAATTAACGTGCAATTGATAATGTCTCTAAATCACTTACAGCTATTGTAAGGAACTAAAATTGCACATGTATCAAGTTGCATTTCTCTATAAGCCACATGCCTATTTTTATCTTTTAAATACAATCACTTATCATTTTTTCGTTCCTGATGTGAAGTAAGGTCGTCAGGGTCGTAATTAGCGGTGGATTAGGGGTGGTCTGCTTAACGTTTCCATAACCGACTTTTTTATTAACTGAGAAAAATCAAACTTAACACACTTCTTGATCTTAAAACAGTTAATAATTGTGCTAAGTTTCGCATCTTTTGGCTAATGGAAAAGCAGTCTACAAAGACCTTTATTCAACAAATCACGTATTTGACTATTAATCAAACTGCCTGTAATATAGTAACTCGCTCCATTCTAGTGGCTGTAAAAGATGAACCATTGTGAGTTCAAACATGAAATTTGGTATGTAATCTATAGAGACATTTGTTATTGTACATGTAAAATTTCGGCTCCCTACAATAATTCTAAAATGGTAAGATCTAGAGGAACTGATCTCCTGACAAGCTTTTAAGGGTGTGGTCATCTTAAAATCATCTCAGTTGCTCATAAAAATTTGCACCACAAATTGAGATACATCAATCTCAAGAGGATATAGTCTTGTACATCTGTGCCAAATTTCAACTCATTCGATGAAAAAATGAGCCTGTTATAAAACCAGTGGCATTACTTTTTGAACCGCCCTCGTATGTCAAACATTTCATTATACAGTGACAAAGACAGTAGTAGTATGTACATGGAGCGGAAAAGGCGGCGCCTGCAGACGAAATATTCGCGGTGGATTTAATTTCGCGGTGAAGCGGCCGCCGCGAAAACCGCGAATATTAATCCACTGCGAATATTTCTGCATTTACAGGAAGATGAAAGCTTCTGGTAAAAGTTGTTCATATACGAGGGGCGTTCAAGAAGTAATCCACCTGACCCACTTCCAGTTGTCTGATCTAGATGAAATTTTGCATATGTAATGATTCATATCTCTATGGGTTATGTTGCAAAAAACAGCTCTGAACTAATTGTGGTTTTTGATTTAAAGGTGTTTGAACTGAGTCAGGTGTGAAATGGACCAGGTGTGAAATGGAGCCAGTTGAGTGTCGCGCAGTGATCCGGTTTTTGTATTTGAAAGGACGCATACCAAATGAGACTTTTGAGGAAATAAAAGAAACTTATGGTGATGATTCCCCATCATATGACCTTGTAAAACGCTGGCATTGTGAATTCAAACATGGCCGGAAGTCTGTGGAAACAGCTCCCAGACCTGGTTGTCCCTCTTCTGCCATTGATGAGGCATCTGTTGCAGGACCAACCTGGGGCGTCCTACAAAAACGGTGTACAGAGCTGCATCAAACGATGGTAGAAATGCATAACTCTGGCTGATTCCTATGAAGAGAAAGACTAATAACTGCACCAAGTTTCATTAATCTCCTCCTTTGGGAAATGGGTCAGGTGGATTACTTCTTGAACGCCCCTCGTAGTATACACATATATGAATCTCCATATACGGGAAGAAATACATGTATTTGGTATCTCCACAGGTTGCCTTCAGTGAGGACTTCTGCAGCCTGAGTGTGAATCAGCTGACTAAGATCATCAGCCGTGATGAGCTGGATGTTAAAGAGGAGACAACAGTGTGGGAGGCTGTGGTTAAATGGGTGCAGCACAGCAGGGAGGACAGGTGGGTGTTGTAAAGTTCTGAACATGGATATCTGTCTTGTGCCTGCTTCAATGCATGTGTGATTGCAGGTTTCATGTCTATCTGTCAATGAGAGTCACCTTCTAGAATTCTCTGCAGTGACTTGTGAGTTGGCAAAACGTTTAACCCCTACCCTGTACTCCACAGGCTGCACCACCTACCCAGCATCCTTCCCCACATCCGCTTCAACCTGCTGACCTCAGATGACACGGCAGCCATCTTGGAACATCCCCTGGTCAGGGAGAATTCTGGGAGTTCTAAGGTCATCAGGAAAATGGTTAAGAAAGGGAAACATAACCTGAAGCCCAGACTTGGGATGACAACAGAATTTCTTCTGTTAAGGGATATAGGGTATGTAATGCTTCTTCCTTGTTTAATTCAGTAGATTGGGAACAATCTTGCCATACTGTTAGTCCACATTTTGGGGCCTTGCAAAGCACACTTTCATATATAGTGTCAGTCCTGTTGATATGCTATGCACCTAATTCAAACTTGTACTTTGAACACTCCTCATGAGGCGAAATGACTAGAATTGATGAATGACACAACTTGAAGATGTGAGTTTGGCCTTATTCTTAAAGAAAAAAGTTTGAATCTTCAGTCTATTCTCATTGACAATTTATGATGTGTCTTATCCTCTCCAGGACAGGCGATCTTCTCTACATGAACCCTCAGAAAAGGAAGTACATCTGGCATCCTGATATCTTTCCTGATAGCGCTGGTACAGCTTTCACCAGCGATTATAATATTTATGTGCTGGAACATGACAGAGATCATACTGGTCAGTTGTCCATGTTTAAGTACAACCATGCAGGCAATGAGTTTGAAGATGTAGGAATGTCTACAGTATCTGAGTTTCAGAGAGAGTACTCAGATACGTCCACTGACTCAAGGCAGTCCCTTGTTGAAGTTGGTCAGACTTTATATTACGTTGCTGCAGATTTAGAAGAAGGCAGTGGATGGGTCCGTATGAGAAAGTACAGTCGGCAGACGGACCAATGGCAGGAGTGTTCACAGCTGGAACTTGAAGGAACTTGGGAATGCAGTGCTGTACTGCCCTGTGGTCCTTACCTCTATTTCATTATGACCTCAGCCATGTATCGCTACGACCCAAGTCAGGACTGTTGGAGTGAGCGAACTCCACCAAACCTCGAGTCACGCCACTCATTCCTCTCAGTTGTTGCCATGGGAACAGAGATTTTCTGTACAGATAGTGACTTCAATCAGACCATGGTGTACGATTCAGAGTCGGACCATTGGAAGAAACTGCAAGGCTGGCCGAACAGGGGAAACCTTGGCACCAATAACTGGCCATATTTTTTCCTACTAGAGGACCAGCTGCATGTACTGTTAGATACCTATGACACTACCAAAGAAGGATCATCAACAAAGTATCTGGTGTATGTGTATGACAGGTCTGCTGATGCCTGGAGAGACTTGAAGGCCATTCTGCCTGATACGGAATATTATACACTCGGTCATCTGTCCTCTGTGGCACGTTTATACCTACCCTTTCTAAAGGGAGCACAAAATCTCATCACCTCTTATGCAATCCGGCAGGATAAGAAAACAGAGAGTATGGCATAGTGGGGCCTATTTACAGTTACAGCCAACACAGAGCAGGACTGTTCAACAATATTTTTGTTTAAGTCAATGGAGGTTGGACCTCCAGGTAATAAGGTACCCCAAATAGCAATTACTCAAGCAACTGGGCATGATTTTTTAAACGGTCAGATGTTTCAGGTAGAATCCACTACCTTTCATGAAGGCATTCTGAAAAAAAGGATCACTGACAAAAGGTAGTGGATTCTACCTGAAACGTCTGACCATTTCCAAAGTCATATATAGTTGCTTGTCAAGTGTTTGCTGTTTGGAGTATTTTTGTTTAGGTCTGGGTTTTGCCAAATGTTCCAACGATAGAACAAAAATGTTTTTGTACATTTTATATCTTATATTTTAGTAGCACTGTAACCTTTACCAGGTACCTTTGCTTCTTAATCTTATCTTTCCTATAGATAATAAGGAATGTCTTGGCACAGCTTACCTTAAGTAACGTGTCTTGAAATCTAACACTAATAAAAAGTTCACTTCTGTGGACAACTGTTTGTAGTATATTTGCATGTATATGAGGAAGCATTATATTCCATAGTGGTGAATGACAGGGATTTAATACTTGAGGCACTTGAAAGCCAAGTAGAGATGAACATTATCAGCCATACATAGAGTCCATTCCAAGACACTGTGCGGATGTTTGTTGCCATTGTTTAGAATTGATTCTAAAGCTTTGTAATTATATGTCATGGACATTTTATACTTCAGAAATATTTTTAATGCTGTTACAACTTTATAAATATTTCCCCGGTCCTGTAAAACTTTGGAAATATTCATGATGTGGAATTGAATACTTCTAATGGTTTCTAAATGATGATAACAGCATTCTACCATTATTTACCATTTTCTACCATTTTTTGTAACATTTTGTAAATGGTTCAGTGGGCTGGGAAGATAGCAATTCACACATCCTTGCTAAGTACGGTTGGGTGTCAATGCAACAATGGCTCACCACAAAGGAACCACCAGTGCCCAGCAGTGAAATCTAAAAATATACAGAGGCAACAATAGGGCTTACTTTTATGGGGGCAATAAACTAATTTCACCATTTGGCAAAGTTTACAAATATTTGTAAATGTGAAGGAATTACACTTTATTCTAAATAAAGACATTTTTGTACAGTTACTTTCAAAATGTTTCTAAAACATTCAAAGGAATTCAAATAGATTAATATTTTCTTAGTCAATTTTTTTGAAAAAATTCTAATTATTGTGGCTTAGATATTCTTTTATTCAAAAGAATTCAGACTTATTACAAATATCACCTAAAAACCCTCATGGTGACTTGGAATGGACTCTAATATAATACATTATTCAATTATTCAAATGATAATTTAGAAGGAATCGCTATTGAGACTCTCTTTGCTAAAATATGACTTTCATACTTGAAATAACTTGTGTTATTAACGAATTCATGAAGAGAAGATAATAAACTAATATAATTTATGCAAATGAGGAGAAACGTTTATAATACGTTACTCGAAAAGGTCATTTGGCAAAGGTATGAGGTGATGGAATTCCAGAATCGTCAACATCACTACATTATATACGTCCACGTTCGAAATGGTAAAATCCGAGCTAAGGTAGTGGAGGAAAACACCAACAAACTCGTACACAGTGCATATAGAACACCATCGTGATTTCTATAATCCTATAACACAATAAGATCTCTAGATCTTGAAAGGCCATTGTACAACCCCCAATCGGATCCAAGAGGATACAAGCATTAAACGACGTACAACGGCAAAGCACCATGCTGCATGGTAAAATGTAATAAGGGGAGAAAGAGTCTTGTTCCTTGCACGGTCTTAGGCAAGTTATCTGATACTTTTGTATGTACTTGCGGAGCTTAAGTGTAGTGAACCTTTGCCCTTTGAACCGTGACGTAATGTAGCGTGACGCTCGTCAATCTAGGCTTTGTTCAAGTGAAACTAACATGGAGACTGGTACCCGCGAAGGCATTGAGGAAGTTTTCTATACCTTTCGTTGTTTGAGTTTATTTTGATCCACTCATGACTTGTAACTAGCACAGACCAGTATGTTGAGAGTCTGTGAGAATCTCCGTGAGGCGGACGAAAAGGGCAGGAGGTACGGACTAGCCCGTGCGGAGACAGGCTACCTCCGTGCCCTGGTGGACGCAGTGGCTGAAAAGGACAGGCTGGCGGAAGTGGAGCTGCTCAAAAGTCTGGGGGACGTGAACTTGGAGAAAGGAAGACTCAAGAATGACGTAGGGAAGTTGAACATGGCCTTGGCACTATACATAGCTGCTGTGGTCCGGTGTGACCATCGGGAGCAGGGAGAAAGTATAGAACATCGTTACGAATACGCGGAAAGGCTTTTACAAGGGGTGTCGTCAAAGGGGTCAGACGGTAAGGAATTACCATCTGATGACAAGGAGACAACAACACCTGCAAAGGTGGCGGGGAAGTTTCAAGACTTGGACAAGACACAGGCTACCGGTGGTAACACAAAGTCTTTGCTGGTTGGATACGCTCAGTTGATGGTAGAGGGAATAGTTACGGAGAACAACATGTTAGAAGCAGAGGCGATTAAAAGTCTCGGTGACTTGTACCTGAACAGAGGGAAAGAAACCCTAAACAATAGAGACTTGACCAGAGCTACTGCCCTGTACAATACGGCATTGTCGCGGTGTAACAACATGCAGGGAACAGTTGCCATTGTTCACCGCTTACTGCGCACCGCAAAAATCAGACGGGACATCACCGCGACTGAAACCAAGGTAAGCGATTTATTTTCACTTCTGACAAGAAGGGACAGTCACGAAATATGACCACTGTCAGGGATGACAAGTTCATGAATTCGAACCATAGGTCATTTTCAATTTGGTAAGTGCTGTTCTGTGTTCGTTGGATAAGATTTGGTAGTGTATCGTAGTTTGTTGCCTCCTCAAGGCTTTGTTTACGATGTAACGTTATATTATGTTGGTACGTGTACGTGTTTATTAAGTGGGTGGGGAGAATGGGCTCAGCGCAAAGGTCAGCCTTGGCAGTGTCAGATCGGAAGTGGCAGGTTGTACACGTAGGACTAAATCATTTATTTGACATGACAGAATTTACAGGTCATTGGGCAGTGGAAGAGGCTATCAAAAACGGGGAGTCTTTGGTTTTGGTGTGTCAGTGTTTAGTAGTAACATATATATTCCAGTCACGTACACCGTGACAGGATGATCAAAAGGCAGTTAGTAGTATGTTTATCTTATGTATATTCTATATTGGGAATAGACTTGTGGGTTGGACTTTGGCCTTACATAGATCAAGAAAGCCCGTCTCTTTGTCGCTTTATTTATTCCAGCTGAATCTGTAGTGATAGTATAATTGTCGATCTGTGCATCACGTACGGGATTTTTCTACCAGTTGTCTTAGAGGTTAGAGACGTTGAAAAATTCAATGTGTTTTCACTATTTTCGGTTGTGGGTATGCGAAGGTTTTGGCCAGAGGGCACAATATGCCCTGTAACGTCAGTCGGAACACTCGAAACATTCCTTTGCCTTGGCCTTCCTCCTCGAATATGGCCTCTGTAAGTAAGTTCATTTGTGTATAACATGACCCCCTGTTAAAAATTAAAGGTAGTCGCATAGCCTTTTGGCTGTGGTAAAGGTAGTGTGTTGTTATCCACTGTGTCCAGGACATGATACTGCGAAGGCAAAGTACAATGGAGGATTCTTTCTCCTTCCACGGCATTAAGCGTCGCCAATCGAAGTCGGATACCCAAATTACACCAAGGTGGAACGAAGAAAGTCATGTAACGCGCCTTTCCCATGGATATAATGCCTAGCCAGAAAGGCCAGGAATCGAACGTATGGCCTCTCGAAGAATGTGTCCCCTGGCCGAAAGCCAGGACTAAACTGCTGGGAAGGTCATTCCTTCACTCTGCTGTACATGTAAGACTGTACAACGACTCACTTGCTTACAAATAGGTCTCTTGTTGGCCAACCCGTTGTTTATACTCATCTAACGTTTGTAAAATAATTTATAGATTAAGTGTGGTGGTTTATTTGTATGTAACAGTTATTTGTGACAGATAAACACAATACAGGAAGGCTTAGCTGTTTCCTGCTTATGTAATTTTATTTTAATAAACATTGAAAGATCTAGCTACTGGCTCACACGGCCATTCGACAATAATCGTTTTATAATCAATTGTATACTACTTCTATCGGCTCTCGTAGAGGTCAACGCGTAAGAAACGGCATCAAGACGTGAGAGGACGGAAGGACCACTCCTCTTCCTTGTCAGATGTATCTTCAAGTGACGTCATCGATGACGACAAGCGCCGACTGAGCATGTAAGTACTTGGGGGGGGGGGGGCTCTGGTTCTCTTTGGTTCTGTCTGAAACATTTGGTCTTCTAGTAAGTGTTGATCTTGCTAAGTCCAGTCTTCATACATAAGAAGATAATGGTTTGCATGAAAGATCATCTGTGTTGGTATAATCCATATTGAAGTTTTGAGCTGTCTTTCTACACAACAAATTACTCACCTCAAATATTCGACGTGAGCTGGAACACGTGACTAGAGTAAAGAATTATAGATGCCTGGCAAGCGGTATCGGCCCCCGTCTCTGACCACACCAGGCGACACTTAACAGAGACGGGGGTCGATACCGCTGACCAGGCATTTACTATTCTTTGATCGAGTCACATGTCCCTAGGTCACGTAATTGAATCACCATTCCTGGCAAAGGTCAACGGATGTGCGACCGAAAATCTGAGGTGAACTATGTCTTGTGTTGAAATACAACTAAAAAATTCAATAGATCTATGATAATGGTTTATTTTGTTGGTTTTAGCTCCTATCGTAGGTACATCCAGACTGCAGAGTGTGACTTGGGAAATGGAGACCTGGACGCAGCAGAGCAGAACTTAGCTGCCGCCTTAAAGATTATTCACGGTCTGTCATACACTTTCCATTATTACAGAAGATAACTAAAATAACATATTTCATATTTATTAAGATACTTAACTTCACACTTGATAAACGAATTTCAATACCCTGATTTTATATGTACCTTTCATGGTTAAAGCACATTCTTAAAGTCAATACAACTAAGCAAAATATATCTGTTCAAGGTGGATAGATTCTGACATTTTCAACTTACTATTTACAGATTCAAGTAAGCCAGACAAGGCCAAAGAAGCCGACTGTCTGTGCAGGTTGGGTGACGTCTACGTCGAGCGAGGCAAGCGGACAGAAGAAGGTAGGAAATTCACACAGGCAGCAGCTCTGTATAACGCCTCAATGGCCAGAACCGATCAAGATGAACAAAACTTGATCAAAAGACTACAAGAAACAGAAATGCAGTTTCTAAGGAACACCTGTAACATAGACTGTGAACCATGTTCGTACAGAAGCACGCTAGATCACATTAAGGAATTGGGCAACATGCGCGTCAGTATAAAATCTCAGCTGGGTACAATTCATCAGGAACACAACCCCTATCAGTATGATGAAGATGATCCCATCGTAAGAGAAGTAGAGATCAAACGAGCTGAAGCGATCAAGAACTTGTTCAAGAGCATAACAGTTGAGAGGAAAGAGTTTATCCAAACACTGACAGATGAATGTATTGCCAAACTCGGACTTCCACCATGTAAGTACGCATTCATCGGGTTAGGCTCACAGGCAACAGAACTGGTCACACCCTACTCTGACCTGGAGTTCGCCATTCTGATTGAGGAAGGGAAGGACGATGATGATACACGGAAGTACTTCCTAAACCTTACGCACTACTTACATCTAAAAGTCATTAACCTTGGGGAAACTATCCTCCCTGCGATGGCCATCCCGTCACTGAACGACTTCCTCTCGGAAGACCCAGAGGAAAATTGGTTCTTTGACTCCCTCACTCCTCGTGGTTTTGCATTCGATGGCCTAATGCCCTGGGCTTCTAAGACTCCTTTTGGAAGAGACAAATCCGAAAGCAAACCTCCAGTCAGTCTCATTCAGACGCCTGCCGAGTTGGCAGAATATCAACATATACACATCGCCCTGGCGGAAGGCTACCACCTGTCAGACATCCTCAGACGGGTGACCTACTTAACAGGAGACGAATCCTTGGTAAATGAGTATACAGACAGAGTGAACAAAATCTTTGATCGTTCACCTGTACTGTCGAGGCAATCAGCTCTACTAATACTGCGGGATGATATTCGGAAAATAGAAAATGATAAGCCACTGACTGGAGAACTCCTGGATGTCAAGAAAGAAATATATCGTTTTCCCAGCGTAGCCGTTGATCTGTTGAGTGTTTTCTGCAGTATAACGGTCCCCAGTATATGGGGCATGATAGAAGAATTGTACAAGACGCAAAGGATAACTCACGAAGATGCCCACCATTTGACTGTACTAATCAGCATCTCAGCGGAGCTACGGTTAAGAACGTACACTGCCAATGGAGGACAGGATAATAGACTGTCTCCCCTCACTAGAATGGAAATCCAACTAGATAAACATGACATAGATGACACTTTCGTTCAGACAGTTTTCTACGTACCGGACTCAAAAATGCTTTTCAGGTACTATTACACTTCCATCCCACTAAAAAGCTGCATTCTGGATGTAGTTGTAGAGACAAATCAAACGAAAAATATATTTCCAACACCCATTTTTGATACTTCATCTCTAACAAGAGGCCGAATGACACACCAACTGCTCCATTTCGATGCATCCATATATCATTTGGAAAAAGCTCTTAAAGAGGTGGGCAGTGACCAAAGAAAGCAGTTTGAAATACTTTTCGAACTAGGCGATACCTTGCATAAACGCGGTAACTTTGAGAAAGCGATCAGCTACTGCAAACGGTCACTCAGAGTTAGAAATACTATCTACGGAAGTAAAGTGCATCCAAACATTGCCGCATTGCTTGAAAACATCGGAGCATGTTGTTGTAAACTCGGCGACCAGAGTAAGGCCCTCATTCATTTAGAACAGTCACTAAAGATCAAGAAAGCTCTGTATGGTGAAACAACAGCACATCCCGAAATTGCCATATCTTTACACAACATTGGAGCATGTTGGAGTGAGCTTGGAAATCAGAATAAAGCTATAAGTCTCTATGAACAGTCACTAAAGATGGGGAAGGCTATCTATGGTGAGGAAACTATACATGTCAACATTGCTTCATCTTTAAACAACATCGGAGCATGCTGGAGTAAATTTGGTAATCAGAGTAAAGCTATAAGGTATTACGAACAATCACTGAAGATGACAAAAGTTATCTACGGTGAAACAACAGCACATCCCGATACCGCCTCACTACTCAACAACATTGGATCATGTTGGAGTGACCTTGGTGATGACACGAAAGCTATTCGTTTCTACAAACAGTCACTGAAAATGAAGAAGGCTATCTATGGGGAAACAGTTGACGGTGTACATCCAGACATTGCCTCAACACTGACAGGCATCGGAACATGTTGGATAAAACTTGGAAATCAGAGGAAAGCGATCAGTTATCTTGAACAGTCATTGAAGATGATGAAAGTTATCTATGGCGAATCAGCAGCACACCCCGACATTACCACATCGCTGACAGGCATTGGATCATGTTGGAGTGACCTTGGTCATGACAAGAAAGCTATTAGGTACTTCGAACAGTCACTTAAGATGAGTAAAGGTATCTACAATGAAACAACCTCACATCCCGACATTGCCTCATCTTTAAACAACATTGGATCATGCCTTAGAAAACTCGGGGATCAGAGAAAAGCCGTCAATTATCACGAACAGTCACTGAAGATGGCCAAAGCTGTCTATGGCGAAACAACAGCACATCCCAATATTGCTACATCACTGAACAGCATTGGACTATGTTGGAGTGAGCTTGGCGATCAAAGGAAAGCCATCAGTTGCTACGAGCAGTCACTAAAGATGAGGAAAGCTGTCTATGGCGAAACAACAATACATCCCGAGATTGCGTCATCACTTAACAACATTGGAAAATGTTGTAGTAAGCTTGGCGATCAGAACAAAGCCATCAGTTATTACGAACAATCACTGAAGATGAGTAAAACAATCTATGGCGAAACAGCAACACATCCCAACATTGCCACATCACTAAACAACATTGGAACATCTTGGAGCGAACTTGGTGATCGGATGAAAGCCATTCGTTATTATGAGCAGTCACTGCAGATGAAGAAAGCTATGTATGGCGAAACAACAGCACACCCCGACATTGCCTCATCACTACACAACATTGGAGCATGTTGGAGTGAGCTTGGTGATCAGAGTAAAGCTATCAGATACAACGAAAAGTCATTAAAGATGAAGAAAGCTATCTATGGCGAAACAAACTCGCATTCTGACATTGCTTCATCATTTAACAACATTGGAGCATGTTATAGTAAACTCGGTGATCAAAAGAAAGCAATCAGTTATTACGAACAGTCACTTAAGATGAAGAAAGCTATCTATGGCGAAACAACAGCACATCCTGGCATTGCTTCATCTTTAGACAACATTGGAGTGTGTTGGAGTGAGCTTGGCGATCAGAGTAAAGCAATTAGGTATCACGACCAGTCGCTGAAGATGACAAGAACTATTTACGGGGAAACAACAGAACACCCCGACACTGCTTCATCACTTCACAACATTGCAACATGTCTGCGAAAACTTGGTGATCATGTTAAAGCTATCGAGTATTACGAACAGTCACTGAAGATGAAAAAAGTTATCTATGGTGAAACAACAGCACATCCTGACATTGCTTTATCACTTACCAACATTGCAACATGTTGGAGAAAACTTGGCGATCAGAGTAAAGCTATCTGTTATTACGAACAGTCATTAAAGATGGTGAAAGAAGTCTATGGAGAAACAACAGCACATCCCGATACTGCCGCATCACTCAACGACATTGGAAACTGTTGGAATCAGATTGGAGATCATAGGAAAGCTATCAGTTATTACGAACAGTCACTGCAGATGAAGAAAATTATCTATGGCGAAACAACAGCACATGCTGGCATTGCCTCAACTTTAAACAATATTGGAGCATGTTACAGTAGACTCGGCGATCAGAGGAAAGCTATCATTTATTACGAACAGTCACTGAAGATGAGTAAAACAATCTATGGCAAAACAACGGCACATCCAAACATTGCTTCAGCGTTAAACAACATTGGAACATGTTGGAGTAACCTTGGCAATCAGAGTGAAGCTATTAGTTATTACGAAACGTCACTGGAGATGAAGAAAGCTATCTATGGCGAAACAACAGCACATCCTGACATCGCTTCATCACTTAAAAACATCGGCGCATGCTGGTATGAACTTGGTAACCAAAGTAAAGCTATCAAATATTACGAACAGTCATTGGAGATGCTGAAAGTCATCTACGGGGACAACATGGCACATCCAGACATTGCATCAGTAGTGAAAAACATATTATTATCTATAAGTGCCCTCTAAGGAAAGCTGTTGGTAATCGCTGTCCGTCAATCAACTGGAACTACATGGACGTTTCAGTACTAGTTGTAGATTTTCAAACAGGAAAAAAGTCAAGAAGACTTAGAGTGATAACTTCTGTGGACCTCACATGTCAGTCGTAGCTCATTGCAGATAATCAAAGAAGTCTCATTACTAGACATTAGTACAGTATCATTGTCTCACTTTCTAAATCAGCAAACATGGAAACATCTTTGTTCACTATTGTAGAATTGTGTACACGAGGCGATTTTCTTTTCAAATCAATGTCTGCTGATATCCAAGTGCTCACCTTGTAGTGTATAATGACACATAGTGCAGCAAGTTTTCATTGCTGTTTCTGTAGAAGGGTTGGTTTTTACAGGGAGGGGTTGCTAGCCCTTCACCTTCTTTTACGTCCCATTTGCAAGACGCTTCAGCCCCACTCGGTGCCCTGCCAGGATTTGAGCAGGGATCTCCCAGTTACAACTTGCTACCTTAACTACAAAACTGCTACCGAGTTACGGGGACATCCACTGTGCTTTCATAAATTACATACTAGACTAGGTTATGATTTGCACTATTTAGATCTATTTAAGTTTTTGTGGAACTTGAAACATCTGGAAACACAGACACACTGATCGACACACACACAGACACGCTAAAAACTATATCTCATCAATTAATCACAATGATAGACCGGTCGCTGGTCGCACACTATTGAGACTGACTGAGAGTATAGGCAGAAAGAGAGTTGACCCAGGTATAGTTATGATCCTGTGTTTTTCATATCAACAAAATAAATGAACACACCTTTTCTGGCTTGATTTTTGCATCATCCTTGTATTTCCACATCTTTACATTGTTGTACAGGAATTCTCTCTTGCACAAATATAGCAGGAATACTTCCAAACTTACAGGTTACATAAAGCCCTGTTAAATTACACTATGAAGAATTGCACATATATATAGTCAAAAGTAGATTAATAAGCATCAATAGCATCTTCCATAAATATCATAACTGCACCCCTGCCCATCCCCATACCATGAATTAGACTAGTCCAGAAACATAAATACAACAAAGGACTGTACCAAATATCCAACACTAAGGGATATTCTTACGTCATCAAATTTCTACAATAGTTGAATATGACCAACATTATACATTGTGAAATGAAATGTACAATTGAATATTAATGTCTCCATTCTCTAATTTTTCAAAGCTTTTGTATGATTCTAAGACTTAAATTCTTTCATTGGCAAGTTTCTCACATGTATGATTGTCGCTCGTGACTACTACATTCTCTGCTCTGCTTGAAAAAAAAAGCAAAAGAAAGAAAAAAATGTACATCATATTTTCTGTTCATAAAGGCATTGGAAGCACGTTAAGGATGGCATCAGGGGTACAAATGTACTAAAAAATGTCTGTTTAACCCTTCTAAAGCTATGACCCATAATAAATGCACACCAACTTGCAGCTATCAAGGTATGTCTTCTCAGACAAAACGTTCATAATTGTCTACATGGCAAAGACAATTCAACAGTTCTTGGACTACCTGAATCCCACAAAAAAATAATACTAATGGTCAGTTATTTCTTCATGCATTGTATGGCAACTGAGAAAATGATTGATTTTTAAAGATCATTGACTTGTGCAAGGCCATAAGTAACTTTAGGTTTATCATGCATACATTCTCGTAAGCTTTCAAAGTGCCTCCTACCATCTGAAATGCTCACTTGGGAATCGAACTATGTATTGAAAGTATACACAAAAGTGGCTCAGAACCATCAAGAATACTTTACCATAGTCTCCTAGTCATATATGAACTTCACACCTTTCTACCTTCACCTATAGAAGTTCACATTCAAGTTCCTTCCACTAATCTTCCATTTAGATGTCTTGATGCTATACAATATCCCTAGAATAGTGTAACATAGGGTTTCTCCATACAACCCGTAAACTACTCATATTCAGTCTGAACATAACCTATACAGTGAGGTTGTAGCTTGTACCATATATTCACATTTACAACTAAGAAATACACAGTTTTATCCTGAATATGTAGTTTTCAGGACAGCTCTACCAAATATACTTTGAGTGGATTTTAGACTGCTTTGCTTCACTGAAATGAAATGTCATAACTTAAAAACAGGCTTGTCCAGAACGTTTTTTGCTTAAACAAACAATATTCATTTGTCATATCAATTTGCCACTGTTTCCACTGTTTTTGTGCATTGGCAAAATGCACTGTATATGCATAGCCTATTGTCAACAAACGAAAACATGAGATCCATGGCAATATGCACTTCAATGCATAGACAATAAGTAGTGGTAAACTCAAAAACATTGATAGAAGCACACATTTTGACTACCAAAGAGCATTTTCATAATGTGGTACATATCATTATTAAGTGTAACATAATTCACTAAATTGTTTCACCACTTATCACATTTCATTGGTCTACAAAGTGACCAATCATCTGCTGTCACAGAACAGCAAAACTACATCAACCAATCAAAACGTCCACCCAAGGAAAGGAGCTAGCTGATTGGTTTAGGCATGTGCTATGCAAATTACAATAATTTATACATGATCTGGATTGCACTTTCCATAACAGTGTACTCTACAAGCGCAGACTTGTTTAACAGCTATTTTTCACACTATTTAAAGTCAAAACACTTGAAATTTGGAAAAACACTGAAAATTTAGGAAATCTTACAATCTTGGCAACTACAGTTATGACACTGTAATGTTTCAGAAAGTGCTCTTTCAAATAACATGGAAACTTATTTCCAAACTCAACAAATAAACGGACAAGGTTAGAATTTGATTTGACTTCCCGAATTCCCAGTGTCTTTGCACATTTCAAGTGATAACGGCTTGAAGGAAAACTTTTCACGGACTCTTCTTGGCCTTGTCTTGGACTGTTATTCTGACGATGGGAGTGAAAACCCACTTGTGGTCCTGCGATCTGACTCGGGACGCACACGTGGCACGGATGTCTAGGCCGAAGTCACCGCAGCAGAAAAACACAAACGTACACGAGTGCTGGAAACTTTCACCTGGCTCCATCTGGGGGAATCAATCAATCAATCAATCAATCAATCAATTAATCAATCAATCAATCAATCAAATAACAACCAGAAAGCCTTAAGTGGTACAGTGCACATAAATGCATTTCAATTTGAATCAGTACACAACATGTTGACTGTGGTGAGTTCAATCAGACCACAGTCTTGGACACAAAATTTGAAAAAAAAAGCCATGTACACCAAAGCCATATACCAGAGACAGTGATGCCATAAACTTTTTAAAACTTAAAATATGACCCACTGGTCACTGCATAAGGTGTCTTGTTTACATTAGGTGGCATCACAAAAGTCAATCACTTATTCCTTGACAAAGACTGGTGCTGGTCAGTCAAAAGTCCAAATTGAATTTTTTTGCTGTGTTGGAAAGCACAGTTTGTTTAATCTAATTGCATCAACCTTGTTTATTCATTTGATTCAAATTTTCTTTAGAACAGAATGATCCTAAAGCGTAAGGCCAGGTTTCAAATGTAATGCCAGTTATGCTACATTTTTAAAATTCAAGATATAGGAGATGCATTTAAACTGCATAGTTTTTTTTACCTTTTTGACATCCCTCTTCTGACATCCGACGCATGCAACTTTTCCGCCAACGTTGTTCAGGACTGTCCCGTTCCACAGGTCCTGGTACGGCTGTACGACAAGCGTGCTCCCCTCCACCGCTTCAGCTGACGCGTTCGTAACCGACACTTTCACTGACATGGGCCTTCCCACCATGCATTGCACTGGTTCCTCTGTATCATAATGTTTGTCGTCTATTCTAACATCTGTAAGAGAAAAATACTGTAAATACACTTATTTCTGTTGGGACATTTTTTGGCAGTAGAAGAATAAGGGAAATTCTGGGGGTGTTTCAAATTTGTATTTTACACCATTTTGTTGGACAGTATGTATTGTAATACAATGGAAAGGCATATTTGTGCTGGTAAGAGTTCAATTCATCCTGCAGAAAATTCTAAGCAAAGTTATGATAAGTCAACAGTTTGGTGGAAATACTTACGTTAAATGGAGTCAACTGTCACTGCACTCGTCACAACAAATATCTCAAGATATATACTATACCTTAAAACAAAGTACACTCAACGTAGGTTTCAACTGAAGCTTACTAGTGTCCTTTAAGCTCTGATACATTCCAACTTACCCCATTGTATGGGTGAAATACTTATGAGGTCGATCGCCTCAGGTGTCATGGGGATCCCTTCTAGGTTTACAACTCCACAGGTTCCACTAGAGGGGTGGGGAGGGGGGTCAAGGCAAATGCATGTACAGAAGCAACATCTAAGACTCTAGTTTAATAGCAATCTGAAACAGCCTTTTGGCTACGGATTCTCTATTGGTTACAAGGTTTGGCAACAATTAAAGAAAGAATTCAATAAAATTTGCAAAACACGACAGTGTTACATCCAGTCATGCGACATGAGACATGAGAGAGAGTGACCTCCAACCTCCAGGTCACATGACCCTTCAAAGCTGAAGAAATATGGTGGATACCACATGAAAGCTTCTCACCAGCAGCAGACTAGTCACAAGTATCAGTTTAGATTCATAGATTCCTAGGCTTATCATTATTTTTTCTTCACTGGCAAGCTCTACTTACCACCCTTACATTTTCAGCACCAAGGACAGACTGAGTACATTTCCATTGGCTGTACAGCTTATCATATAAAAACCTGATCATAGGAAAACCAGTCAAACCTTCCGAACCGATGACAGCTTGTGAAACTGTTTTGTCAAAGCCAAGAAACATCCTTTTTTTGGCAATTCCAACAAAAAACAATTTGAGATTCAAATCAGCGACATTTGGAGCATGGGAAACAAAAAGGATATCATTTTCGAATTGATACACAAAAGGATTTTTCTGGCAATTTGAAAAAAAAAATGTGTAGCTTTTGAGATTCAAACCAGGGACCATTGGAGCACGGGAAACAGAATGGATATCATTTTCCATTTGATACCCAAAAGGATTCTTTTCTGGCAATTTAAAAAAAAAATGTAGCTTTTGAGATTAGAACCCAGGACATTGGGAGCATGGGAAACAGAAAGGATATCATTTTCCATCTGATGTCCACGAGAGTGGCGAGTTGTTGGCTGTACTGCTGGCTCCTGGCATCAGCAGGGCTGATGATGGAGATGGGAGCATCACTCGTACACGGCTCTGGCAGGGAAAATCTCTCCACACGGACTGCAATTCTGAAACAAGGAATCAAAGATCTCTCAACTCCACTAAATATTTTCAGTTAAAATTTGTGAATTTCACTATGCTTTAGTCCCAGTCTTATCATGTGCTATAACAGTTGAAGTCCCACGCTGTGCCAGGTATTCTAAAATGAGGTCACTAATTAATGAGCTGGTTAACATTAAACCTACATTTGCAGTGCAACCCAGATGCTCATGGACCATACCACACAACTTTCAGGAAGGGGGTGTTAGCCTATAAGGCTGCACAGCATGGAGATAGTGCTAGGGGGCCTAACTACATACCGATATTCATACAAATTCATCAAAAGATTCTTGATTTATCTGACGCACACGCCACAGACAGAAGCGATACCCCTTTTTGAGGTAAACCTCCCTCCTGGAGGCAATGACAATGTAGTTGCACGTATTTCCTGATGTTAATACCAAAATTTTTGATGAAGAGTAGAGGGGTTGACATTGGATTGAGGACTAGCAACTGATAATCAGAATATTTGGTACATGATGATGATGGTAGGTACCTAGGTGGGGTTGTTGACTAAATTGAATTACCTCTTCAGTTGCTTGCTCTCGATGATTAGGTCATCGTTGTCAGGGTAACTGATGACGACCTCATGTCTGGTGACGTTATGGAGGTCTAGCGTCAAGTGGCAATGTCTAGGGCTGGGGAAAAACAGTGCACAAAAAAATTAAAAAGGCAGCAGAGCAATCAGTAAATGTACAAAGTCTTTGAAATTTGAAATGTTTGAGGTTGCTTTTCAAGGTTTTTGCAGTGCCCTCCTTGATGTGAATCTATTACATTTTCAATATATTACTACAAACTGTAGAGCAAAGTTGCTTTAAGTGTGAATCTATCAAGTTTCTCCTTCTATTGCAAAATTATGTTCCCATGAAAATGAAACAACTTACTTTCAGCAGCTTAAAGCCATGCCTACGTTGGATTTCATACCTATGTGCATCACTGTGTTTTCTGTAGTTACCTTCCTTTTGTATCTGACTAAGAGGTTCAAAAAGTAAATTAAACAAAAAAGGCTGATTTACCTTGGAGCAGGTAGTATGTTGACCTTGGACACGAGTAGTGACTGTAGTACGTCCACATGAAGTATGATGGAGGCTTGTCTGTGGTAACCTTCCTCGTAACCCTGCCCTCCTGAGTATGTCAGCTTCAGCACTGCATCCACTGGCTGGGGGTAGAAGCAAAAAGTACATATAAAGATAGTCCCATAGGCTTTTTGAGGCCATAGGGACAGTGGGTTGTTATCCACTGTGTCTAGGGTACGGTATTGGACAGCAGACCCAACCCTCCACCCAAAGCAAAGTCAGGAGAGATCATCACTGACAAAGACAAACAAATGGCACGTTGGGTAGAACATTACTTGGACATTTACTCAACAGAAAACTCAGTCTCACAAGATGCACTTGACAATATTGAAGACTTCTCTCTGTCCTCGCAGAGCTGGACGCTGAACCTACCATTGAGGAGTTGAGTAAAGCCATTGATTCCATGTCAAATGGGAAAGCGCCTGGTGAAGACAATATCCCAGCTGAGATCATAAAGAGTGGGAAATCTGTCTTGCTGGAACCACTACATGAGCTACTACGTCTTTGCTGGAAAGAGGGCAAAGTACCTCAGTCAATGCGAAACTCCAAGATAGTCACTCTGTATAAGAATAAGGGAGACCGTACGGATTGCAACAGCTATAGAGGCATCTCTCTGCTAAGCATCGTGGGAAAAGTCTTTGCCAAAGTGGTCCTTACCAGGCTCCAGGTTCTGGCAGACCGGGTCTACCCAGAATCCCAGTGCGGCTTCCGAGCCGAGAGGTCCACAACTGACATGATATCCTCCGTACGTCAGCTTCAGGAGAAGTGCCGCGAACAGCAGAGGCCACTATACATCGCCTTTATCGACTTGACGAAGGCGTTCGACCTTGTTAGCAGAAGAGGCTTATTCCAACTGCTGAGGAAGATTGGTTGTCCCCCACAGCTGCTAGACATCATCATCTCCTTCCATGAGGACATGAAGGGTGTGGTCAGTTTCGACGGGGAAACCTCTGAGCCCTTTGCAATTCGGTCAGGTGTGAAACAAGGGTGTGTGCTGGCCCCGACCCTGTTCGGGATTTTCTTTTCTCTGCTGTTGAAGTCTGTATTCGGTCACTCAACTCAAGGTGTCCACCTACACACCCGCAGTGATGGGAAGCTGTTCAACCTGGCCCGACTGAGAGCCAAGACAAAGGTCCGCTCAGTACTGATCAGGGACATGTTGTTTGCCGACGATGCAGCACTGGTCGCACATGTTGAAGATGAGCTGCAACAGTTGCTCAACCAGTTTGCCCATGCGTGCAGTGAATTTGCACTGACCATCAGCATAAAGAAAACAGTAGTCATGATCATGGGCCAGGATGTTCCACAGCCACCCGTCGTCACCATAGGCTCGGAAGTGCTTGAAGTGACAGATCACTTCACATATCTTGGATCGACGGTTACTAGCAACCTGTCTTTAGACAAGGAAATTGACAGACGGATAGCTAGGGCGGCAGGCGTGATGACCAAGCTCGGAACGAGAGTGTGGAACAATAGCCACCTGACGCTTAACACAAAACTTGAAGTATACCGTTCTTGCGTACTCAGTACGCTTCTGTATGGTAGTGAGACCTGGACTACATATGCCAAACAGGAGAACCGCCTTGAAAGCTTCCATCTTCGTTGCTTAAGGCGCATTCTTGGGATTTCTTGGAGGGACAGAGTACCAAACACCACTGTTCTGGAACGCTCCTGCTCCCTGAGCATCCATCTTCTCCTCTGTCAGCGACGTCTACGCTGGCTGGGACACGTATCCCGAATGAAAGATGGACGCATCCCAAAGGACATCCTGTTTGGTGAACTAGCGACAGGAAAACGGCCAGTAGGACGACCGGCACTGCGCTTCAGAGATGTCTGTAAGCGTGATCTGAAGCTAACTGACATTGACCCAGCCAGCTGGGAACAGATTGCAGCAGACCGCAACAGATGGCGTCACACGGTCAAGGATGGTCTTGCAAAGGGCCAGGAAAGACGTACAGAGCATCTTGAGTCAAGGAGACGCAAACGCAAAGAGAAACCGCAACAGGGGAACCCCTCTGCCTTCATATGTCCAAACTGTGGCCGCGACTGCCATGCCAGGATCGGTCTACAGAGCCACAGTAGACGCTGTCAACCACCGTGACCTGATACAGAGCGCTACCATCATCTGGAAAGATGGAAGGATGCCTACTACTAGGGTACGGTATTGGACAGCAGACCCAACCCTCCACTTCCAACGTCTTTCCCCTCCCCAACAAAGTCAGGTACCCATTTTTACACCTGGGTGGAGTGAGAAAAGTCATGGCACAAGATCGGTAGCATGATGGGATTTGAACCCCGGACCTCTGGCTTCTAGCCAAATACCCTGCAGTAACCGGTAGAAGTACACACTCATAATATTGCTTCTTGTTAAAATACTAAACACTATGTTATAATTTTAAGACCCTATATCCGAACACAAAATAAAGCGCTTAAGAACTAACACTGGTCTTGTTTCTTTGAAATTGGAAAATCAATTGATAGAAAGACATTGGTATTAAGTCGTAAAGTTTACCTGTGCTTTCTCCTCCTCAGGTTGTTGTGCCTCCATGGGTGGAGCAGTCATGGCAGCCGTTCTCATGGACCGGGGTCTGGTCTGGGGAGACTTCTTGGGTGAACTGTGTCTACTACTGGGTTCTAAAGGAACAAACAAAGATGACAAGAAAAGTTGACAGGTGGTCTGGGGTTCTGGGCTCAAAACTTGAGCAAGCCTCAATGTTGTGCTCTCGGGAAACACATTTTCAAGAATACTTATTTTCTCATTCTACATGTGAAAATCGGTAAAAGACTTGGTTGAAGACTTCTTCTCAGATGGGATTTAAAGCCAGAGGAGAGAAATGTTTGAGGAGAGCCACATCTTAAGCAAGTTAAACATCCCACTATACTTATGGAAAATAGTAGTACATGTAGTACTGTAAATAGTGCCCAGTATTTGATTATACTACTGCTGGGTTCTCTGACACAAGGGTTACTAACTTAAAGGCAGCAGTAGGGCAAGGGGTCTTACTTCCAAAAATGAATTTCCAGCCTGATTTTCTGTCAAATGCTTTCCTACTACATTACACTTTGCATCATGACAAACAAAAATAATTGTATAAGCTTAAGAATGAATAAACAATGTTGTTTACCTTCATTTTCGGCTGATTTTCTGTCCTGTGTTGCGATCTCTCCCACCGCCTTGATTAGTACTGTGAATGTTGCCATGGCACCAGGTTGGAGTGGAAGTTGGGCTTTCGTGTTCTCCAAATTCCAGGTGAAAAATCCGGAGGGAACTTTTGGGGAACTTATGGAAGTGTCCAAACTTATGTCTATGGATTCCACTGGAATCTGGCTAACATTTTGGAGAGTTAGAACACATTCTTGACTGCAAAGGAAGAAAAAACAAAGACCAATGAGAACAGAATCTCAACACAAAGGATCTAAAAATGGATACAATCTAACTTACATTCTTTTAAAGCATCTTATTGACTGTAAAAGAATCGTCTAGATTATGTCAAAAAGGCTGCAACATTATATTAGAATTCTTCTTGATTTTTTTTTACAAAGGCTGCAACAATATGAAAACAATCTTCAGTACCTTTTGGATATGATAGGTGGCACTCTTACACTGTTGCAACACCAAGATTTAGATCAATACAACAGTTTTGATTCTTGAAGCTTATCTTACAAACCTTCAACTGCAGTGCCATTCAAACCTGATAGGTGGCACTATTAGAATAATAAAAATAAAATCACAAAAATGCAACTGTTTGACGGGTATGCATACACTCTCTCATTGGTTGAAATGTCATGTACTGTCAATTGTGATTGACAGCCAGGTTTGGTCTACTGATATCTTTTTGAACAGCAAAAGTGATTAGGGACAAGGAAAGTCACTAATCTGACAGCCAATCATTTTTTACCTCTCTCCAGCATACAGCCTAGCAGCAGCACTTGTCACAGCGGTTTCCTTGGCCTTGTTGAGACCCAGGTTGTGATTGGTCGTTCCGAACGCGGCTTTCGGCAGTGATGTCGTGACCTGTAGTTTGGGCAGTTCAGGAACCACCTCCACAGAGTAGTCTGGTTCCTCTATCTGTCGTAAATCTTTGAACTTGCAATGGGACTTCACTCCAAGTACATGCGTTACATATCCTACATGGAAAGAAGATACATTGTACACTTAAAATCAGAAATAAAAAATCTTTAATATCAAAAACTTTAATCAAGAAATTTTACAAAGAATAACTCAGGAGTTTATGGAGAACATGAACGTCAAATACAAGTAAGCAGAATAAAATATTGTCTGTGAACTTGTAAACTTTAAACATGTCTATGACTTTCATGTCATAATTTTTCAAGAAAAAATATATGTACATCATGTACCTCCTGAAATTTTATGCAGTCAGAGTTCACTTGTTAAATATGACTGACGTAAGAATTTTTGTTAGATAAGTATATCAAATGTCCTTCAAAGAGAGTCAGAACTTTTCAACTTGTTCTGCTAAAAGTACTAACAATATCTATCAAAGATCTAATACAGTGGAAGCCAGTTAATTGCATGTTGGATAAACGCACACTTCAGTCAATTGCACAGAATCCCAAACTCCCGAGGCACAGTGGCAGTGCGGTCCAACTGTAACTTCGCATTATTGCCCATGCTGGATAATTGCACGGAATTCGCTGGCAAATTGGGAGTGCAATTCAGCGGCTTCCACTGTATGTAAGTAAAAAGTCGTGTCATTCACTCACCCACGAGTTTGAGCTGTCCGGCTGTTTTAGGAGTCCCCAGTAGGGTGACACCAAGTGGTCCAGACTCGGCGGGGAGGGACAGGTTACTGATGAGGGGCTCAAACACGATCCCTTCAGACATCACACTCTGAACAACAAAGGAGAAAGGTTTAAACCACCCTGGATTTTTTTTCAAATGGTTTTCTTCAAAGCAAGGCCATTTGACCACACTCTGCACAACAAAGGAGAAAGGTATAATATAGTGCTTAAGATTTGCTAGAATGAGTTGTTCAAAGCATGGCTATTTTACCACTTTTAGGCAATGAAATAAGGCAATGGATAACTTATACTATACCGAACGACTCGTTACCCCTAACTTTTGCACATCTATCTGCAAGCGTTCTTTAAAACTACCGAGAGAAGATGCCCCTACTGTACTTGGTGATAACAAGTTCCACTCTACGATAGTTCTGGGAAAGTACGAATTTTTGAACACATCAATCCTAGGTTGGTAACTCTGGTATTTGAAGGCATGACTGTTTCTTGTTCTTTTTTGAGCTGGTATTAGATACTTATCCGTTGGTACGTCCACCTGGTTTATTGGTCATTTTGTACATCATGGAAAGTCTGGACATTTGATATTTGATATGCAAGGAGATAACTGTTACATGTAACATTGGTTTTGAAGGCTAAAACACAATCCCTTCTGATATCACACACTGTACAACAAGGGTGAATGGTTCAAAGCACTCAAGATTTTTGTAAAATGGGTTCATTAAAAGCATAGCCATTTTACCACTTTTAGGCAATGAAATAAGGCAATCGATGGTGGAACTCGATATGCAAAGAGATAACTGTTACATGGAACATTAGTTTTGAAGGCTAAAAGGTTGTATCAGTAGGGGAATGGTTGTCATTGAGAGAGTTCCATAGTTTGGCAGTCTTAGGAAAGAATCTGTCGCTCCATAGAAGGACTTTGAGACTCAAAATTGAACAGAATAACAATGTGAGCTAGAGAAAAACTATAGTATTATGCTGAAAGGATCTCAATGGAGGGACAACAGTGAGATGCAAAAAACGTAATATTATACAAAAAAATGAAAGGTGCAAAAATGAAATGTTTCATCATTGTGGAGTCATTCTCGGATTGGTCCGAGAATTTTGATGGTCAGTCCTTTAAAGTTTTTCAAAGTGCTGTATCAAACTTCAATGGAGACTGTAAGTGTTTCACATGTCATTTAAAAAAGCATCATTTTCTCCATATCATGATGGTTTTCTAGCAACTTTTTATATACATGTACTTTGATAATCATAACCTAC
The DNA here is from genome assembly GCF_000003815.2 of Branchiostoma floridae. NCBI lineage: Eukaryota > Metazoa > Chordata > Leptocardii > Amphioxiformes > Branchiostomatidae > Branchiostoma > Branchiostoma floridae. Next base: position 4,543,074 of record NC_049995.1, read on the forward strand.
TGAATGGATACATAAAACTAACTCTTTCAAAAATCGAAGTAACCTGTGTTTATTCTCACCCCTTGTGCATTTGTAATGCCTACACAAACTACAAACAACTACAGTACAGTAAACTACACATTGTGCTCACCATGTTCTGCACCTTGAGTTCAAAGGGCATGGGGTTAATGACCTGCAGTGCCATCTCACACACCTCTCCACTCACCCACTGGAAGTCTACACAAACGGCACATCAACAAAATGAAAAATGGCTCCACCCCCAAGGTGTTGCCAAAAAAATTTAATCAACTATCCTACCTAGTTGAGAAATGTGCATATTTCTGATATACATTTGTATACACATACTGATTTTGTACTACAAGTGTCCTGTTTTGTTTTATAGACTGAAAAAAACATACTATTTAGACTTTTGAAGAAATTGCGAAAAGATGCTAGACAAAAGAAATCATTCATTGTACTAAATGTGTACCTGTAAGTTTTACCAGTAATCTCTTAATAGTGTCCTTACTATCCTAATAATCTAATGACCATAGTACCATATTTGTGCTACATTTGTGCTAAATTTTCATTGTTAAATATATCTGTGTCTTTGTCCTGCATCTATACAAAAATGTTTCAGTTCGAACAACAATTATCTATTGATAGATTCCACTGGATCCCATTTTCTACCACAAGTAAGTGTCAGATGTCTTTAACCAATGGTGACAGCCGTAACAAATGACAGATTTGTGTACCCATTTTTGATTGGTCCTTCTTCTCCTGCTGCCTAGACTGGATGGGTGAGTAGATGAATGGACTGTTGAGGGAGGCTGAGCTGGCCTGGCTGGACGGTTTCTTCATGGGTCTCAAGTGTGGAGCCAAGTCCAGCAACTTGAACGACCTGTCGATACAACAAAAACGGATTCATATTTCCTGTTGGCTCACTAATCATTGGACGGATGTCCCCTAATCCCTATGACCTCCATCATTGTAGATCCCACGGAAAGTTTCTGTAGGCTCACAAAAAGACCCCTTTGAACCACACAAACTGCTTTCGTCATTCGGTGGCGATTTTACTCACAAACCGTAACGTCATTGCACTCGTCAGTAAACAAAGAATGAGTCAAAAAAAGTGTTTTCCCAACCCGAAAGAAGCAGGCATTTGATTACAATTTCCACACTGATCTACGTACTGCTGTTTTATCAGTATTTTAAGCAAGTGCGGAAGAGAAATAGCCATGAAATTCTAAATACAGGGTTAGCTAGTCTGCCAGATCCAGTTGGCTGCTGGATCTGGTTAGCTGCCAGATCCAGCTAGCTGCCTGATCCGGTAAGGTGCCGGATCCGGTTAGCTGCTGGAATCCGGTTAGCTGCCGGAATTTGATTAGCTGCCGGAATTTGATTAGCTGCCGGAATTTGATTAGCTCTCGGAATCCGGTTAGCTGCCTGATCCAGTTGGCTGACAGATCTGGTTAGCTGCCGGATACAGTTGGCTGCCTGATCCGGTAAGCTGCCAGATCCAACATAATGTTGTCACTGACAACAATGACCAGTGTATGTACATGTAGTCTACATATAGGTTTATGTGGAATTTCTTGTTTTAGTTGAGACTATGTTTCAATTTACATAAAGTGGATTATTGTTCCTTACTTGACAGTTGGCAAGTTTGTCATTGGCACGGGAGGTAAGATGGCGCCGCTCTCCAGCGCCAGAGGAACGGGTGTTCCCGGGACTTTCGCAGTGTAGCTCTCCAACACCTTGGACAACTCTTTCCTCTCGTATGGCGCTAGATGGTCACTCATGGCGTGCAGTAGGAAGGACATGTGTCTGGAAAATCAGAATTGGAGTTCTTAATGTTATGCAACTTGAACAATGAAAAAGTGCTAACAAAACGTGGAATATCATATTGCAGTGATAGTTACTTTAAAGCTATTAGTTCTATACCAAGGAGAATATTTTCTCATTCATGTCTTCTTGAAGTGTGACTCAAAATTTCTGTATCTAGAAGAAAATGTGTTTTCAAGCAGATCACAGCTACTACAGAAAGAAAGCCAGGAGTCAGAAGAGCCCAAAATCACTGTTAGTAACATATTCCCCTCCCCTACATTTAAGACATTAGCGCTTCCTACTTCCATGAAAACCTAGAAAAAGCTATCATTGGTTGATTACTACTTGTAACTGACAGAATGAGTGTTATATTTCCCATCACAACAGCCCTACTTAACTGCTATATGTCATGCAATAATTCAGGGATAAACAAGTCCACTAGCCCTATTGTCCAGGGCAAGTGAAAGTGCTGTTCAGGCAAGTGCATGTCCTACCCCACTTGTCCGATCGGGCAAGTAAGATTTTTCCATTGATTCTAGTGTAATTTTGATATACTTGTTACTTTTTACAGTCATGACATCAAGCAATTGTCTACAGAGAATTCCATTGCTGGAAGTGAAAATGCATATACTAGTAACAGTGACATTTGAATTTTGGGCAAGTGAAAAATTGGTTCAGGCAAGTACATTTTTTATGTGCTTGCCCGATAGGACAAGTGGATTTTAGAAAATTTGTTCAACCCTGGCTTCCTAGAAAAAAGCTATCATTGGTTGATTGCTACTTGTAACTGACAGAATGAGTGTTATATTTCCCATCACAACAGCCCTACTTAACTGCTATATGTCATGTTAATGCTACCATTAATTGTGACAGACAGTCAGACTGAATGATAACTCCTGTCACCACAGTCCTACCTGACAGCTAACGCAGGATTGCCCATTTTCCTGGCCGTGTACACCATCTCGTGTAGAATCCGCAGCTGTATCGCTGGCCACCCGTACGTGTACTCTCGCGGGAACTGTCGGGGGTCCAGCGTCAAACTATAACCATCCAAGGTCTCCTGTAGGAGATGGTAGCACTGGACAGCAACAACCAAAACCATGTTTACTAACGTTTAAAACTATTAAGTGTATCCATAACAATAACATCTGAGACACTGTAGGTGTTAGGACCTGGAATGATATGCAGCCAAAATGTACTAATTCAGAAACTAATAATATTCTATAATATTTCCTTTTTTTGTGAAAAGCAATATACTTTAAGATGCTACTCTTAACTTAACATGCATCCCTTAGTACAATAATGCATTTTTTTACACCACTATAAGTTGCAGATCTTTCTCAATTTAGGGCAATGCTGCTTAGCTATTGCTCGTGTTTTTATCGAAGCTCACCGGGTTTTCTTGATAAGATACTAGGTTCCTTTAAGTGCTAAGCAAAATGTTAAGAAACATGCAGTAAATCATAACTTACAGAGTTCCATGCTGGGTTGGGGTTGTTTGGGGACACACATTGCATGGCGGCCACTCTCTTGAAGAAGGCAGCTTTTCTCTTGAAGCCTATCTGTTCGTACAGCCCTGACAGTGTGTTGTATCTCTGGATCTGTGGAAAAGCAATGCAAAATCTTTAAGTTACAACAGTTAATATTACATACATGTACAATGCTGAATATGAGGAAAATTGTTATTAAACATATTATGCCAAAAAAAAAGAGTCTAGATGTATCAATATAGGACCATCTTCCTACACAGAGACCTGGCCTATACAGTGTATACCTTTGAAAGGCTCTAGAAGATGGGGCTAAGGTTTCCATGGCCACTTTTGTGAGCATTAACTCCAACTCAGAGACCAGCGTTGTCAGAACACAGCCTCTACCATCACAAACAACTTCAGATGTGCAAGATGCGGCAGAGACTGTCATTCCAGAATTGGCTTGTTCAGCCACCAAAGAAGATGTCAACCATGGCCAAAACCCCTCGTCTCTTTAGACGGATGGAGGCCAATGAGTGAGTGACTCCAACAGTTAACCACTCAAAGAATTGATTTCTTTACGTAAAGCTGATTCTCTGATTGGCTGCCAGTTAGTTACAGGCCACACCCACAAATGTTGAAACCTCAGCTTGGTTTAGCAGACTTCTAAAATGTACCATTGTAAAGGTCGAGAGCAAAGCTCTGCGTAGGAGAATGAAGAGAAGAAGTCTTAATGAGTTTGTTTGTTTTCTTACCTTATCTTCGTCTGTGAGTTGAATGTTGATGTACACCATGTTCTGGAGAAACTCAGACGCCTGAAGATTTTTCTATATTATTTGTAATAAAAATATTGTTATATCAGCACCAGTTTTAAATACATGTAGTAATTGAACGTCATTCTATGTACATCAGTTAAAACTGAAAAAAACATTAATGACTAAACAAAAAAACATCAATGACTAAACAAATCTGAGCAGTTTTGCACCAAAAGTATAAGACCTGATGCATAAATTGTATGAGCCTATGAGATAGTATGACTAAAAAATATACTGAGGTATCTTAGTCTATGTTTTTGTTATGCAATTTACATGAACTAAACATATATTGTAATAAACAATATGTACGTTTACACTGTAGTGGTACTCATTAACAGTAACTACTCAATGGTTGCTTGTACATGTAATACTAATAAGCTAGTTCACAGTAACAAGTCTGCATGCACCTAAGTCAAAGGTTTAAGGCCCATACAGTTCTTTGTCCAGACATGTTTTGCTGGAACCAGGTGGATCATGTTTACGTCATAGGGGCCATAACCTATGACCCTACCCACAATTCCATGGAACTATGACAAAGCTATAGAAGAACAATCCGCAAAGAAGGGAATGAAAGAAGGAGAGAGAATGTGGAGGAGGAGACTTACCCCCTGCATAAGCATTACCCGACAGGCCTTTACACTCGCCTCCATTTCAACTACACCAGCATAGGAGTACTGGGGTGGGGGAACGAAGGAAAGAAATACGGAGGAAAAAAGAAAACGGGGGTAGCCATAGTGAAGAAAATAATCAAGAGATTGAAATAGAAGGAAAGATAACAAGCATGTCGGTGAAGAGTATGACAAACATTGGAAGAAAAATCATGAAGTGAAGAAAAAATAAGCCCAAATATGTGGAATTTGTGAATAAAAATAAATGAAAGATAGGATGAAAACAGGATGAGAATGAATGATAATCAGGATGCAGCAAGAAGACAAGGGAAAAGGGTTAATTCCACATAAGGTTTGGATTATAGTACATTTACATACAAGTCAAGGATGACCGTTACAGACTTTTCTCCTGTTTGAAAGGAAAATTTAAAAACTGTGTGCTGCCCAACATGGTAAACAAACTGATTGCTTTGAGGTGAAAAATCTGTAACTTGGGATGGTCTCCTTTCATATGTCAAGTTTACAGATGAGACTGGTGAGGCCACTGGCAAGGACATTCTGTGGTTTATCTTTCAAAAACAAACAGAATTAAACGTTGTATCACAGTGTTTTTTTTCTTGAATAAAATTACATGATAGAATTTTGTGTGTAGTTTCAATAACTTGTTAATAACATTCTTCCCTTGCGAAAGGACTACATTTAAATATTGACAATATAGTAATCAAAGTAGAAATGTCAACTTTGTTAAAATCCTTCTAAAACATCTATAAAAGATTACGTATGCATTTTCCATGTGTTGAAAAATTGTAATTGGGACACTGCTTTATTGCAACAAAATTTGACAAAAAAATGAACAATTAGGCTAGCCCCGGGGGCATCGCCAAAAAATGAGCTATTTGTGAACCAAGAAATGTCCTTCCCTGTGACCTCCCATGATGCATTGCTACCACTCACCCGTTGAGTTATCATAATTCTAGTGGCTTTAATGATGCCTTCCAACTCTATCACTGCTGCATTCTTGTACTGAACATGCAAAAATAAACATCAAACCTCCATGCAACAAAGAAAGAACGCATGTACTGTAAATTTGCTAATCTTCGCGGTGGATTTATTTTGCAAAATTAGATCTTTTAGTTTCACAGTTGTAACAGCACTGTCGTACAGTAGTAATACATCGAAAATGTATATTATATATTATTCGAATTCACTCATTCAAAAGTGTCAAGAATTTCAAAGAAAAGCCACCGGAAAAGTTTCAATATCTTCAATAGCAACAAGGTATGGCAAGCTATACATGTATGCTCAACACAAATGACAATGTCAATGCATAATGATAATAAATGTTGAATAATTGTTAAATTTAATGATGATAGTTTAACAAATGCTACTTAAAACTATTAATCAATTGTAATACTCTTCCTCAATAGACTGCAGATTTTCACATATTGTACTGTAATTCACTTTGTCTTCTCGGTACCAAATTTTCACGGTCTGAGAAAATTTAACTTGTTCTTGGAACTACATTGTAAATGTTCACTGTCGCGGCAGGTGCGCATAAAAAAAGGCTGTGATTTATTTGTCATCGGTAATGATAAGTTCACGTTAAAGTCGTCACAGTGAAAACCGTGAACATAACAGTACATTGAAAAAATCAGGAATTACAGTATTTAGAATGACTTCATCATATATTTTGCAAGCAAAGTATACTAACCGTTTCATGTTCACAATTCAAATTCAATTTTTTCAACATTAGGTTTGAAAAATTCACACAAGGCCCCTTAACAACCTACCTTGCTGTACTGAATGAGAGCCTCCTTGTATTTCTCGATGATCTCATCAGGCGACAAACAGTTCTTGGCTTTGCCGTCTTGCAGGAATTCTGCTGTTGCCATTGGTAACCCATTAGGTGACATCGTTGCTGAAAAAATGAGAGAAAAAATGATATTAAAACCAAGCTCTTTAAAGAAATCTGAGCACCAACCAGCCTAGGCCACGAGCCAATTTTTCATGCCCATGGTATTGAATGTGAGATACATCTAAAGCCTAGAAAATCATGTTGATCAGGCTGATACGTAGGGAATCTCTATTATTTTTCCTTAATATCTGCTGAAGTGATCAGCAAATACAGCTGAACAAGGTAAACCTGAAGTCATAGAGATATACACTATGCAAGTACAAATCTACATTACTTTCAAATTGTTTTTTTAAGGTCCGTTCATTTTTCTAATACAACAGAAATAAGGAAAACATTTTGGAAAACAATTCTACAATGTTTTCATCACAAAAATGTCAGATCCAAAATTCTCTACTGCCCAAAAGGCAAGGTTTTTAGAGTCAGTTGGGTAACAATATTTTTTCCTAGGCCTTATAGTATTCTCAAAGCAATTCAAGCAATGCTTAAAATACTAGACTAATTAGTATAATCCATGCAGGCATGTAGAATAAAATGAGAGCTTCTACAGTTGAGCCAATACTACGTGTAAGCCAAACTCCTGCAAAATGAACATACAAGTTCATTAGTTGAAAACCACCACCTTTATGGATGCAAAATGTTCCAATCATTAGCCACAATTATTCAATGTTTAAGCTTCTAGTTTGGACATAAACAGACCAATCACGTCAGCACACATACAGTTTAGTACCCTAACTGGTCATGTCTGCTGACCAATCAGCACAATACTTAAACAAGACAGTAATGCTGATTGGATTACTTCTGACCAATCAGAAGGCCTCATAGTCATACTTGTGAAAACAAAGGAGTGTTAGTCTTTTTAGAGTTTACATACAATTATGTTAACGTATACTTTACTGAACTATATATTTTACAAGTACAGGGATATATACGTTATAAATGTACATGCGGGAACCTTCACCCATGGACAAGACCACAACCACGAGCATGTACAGTACAGGGATGTTGTACATATACAGGCATTGTTTCCCCTCACCAGGCATCCTAACACCACACCCGATGCATGTGTGATGGTAACCTCTAAACGCAGGCTTCTCAGCAGGCATTTAGATTTTGCCTATTTTGTATTATGCACTGTTTTGTGACTCAATTGCAGTCAATTTTAAATGGCATTCTTAACATCAACTGTTGTTGAACATTTGATCAATCCGATCACAGTAAGCAATAATGAAAACAGAGCATGATTTAAAAAAAGGAACATCACAATGCCTGCAAAGAAGCCTGCTGTAGAGGCTAAGACAGGACTCACGAGGGGCAGAAACATCAAGGAACTGAGACACTGCGGTCCATAACGCGCTTCCAGTAGATGTTAGGCGACTGTCGCTCGCTGAAAAACCGCCCTCCGTTTGTTTACAAGTATACATACACATATATGATAACTCAATATATGAATGCAGGGCTCGAAATTCATTTTGGGGATTAGGTGCACTGGAGAACCCAGCTTAAAAAGTTGGGTGCACCAAAACATTTTGGGTGCACCACTTAAATCTAACTAATAACCTAATAATAAAACTTAGTTTGAGCTATCAAATTCTTAAACAAGTACAATGACAGACATTTTTATTACCTTTCTAACACTTAGATGTCAAGAATATGATGTATACTTTGATATCTTTACATACATAAACCTAAGAAAATACTTGGGTGCACCCTGTGTACCCGGTACCCACAGAAAATAATTGGGTGCACAGCTCCAATTTTGGGTGCACCTGGGTGCACATGCACCCAGTATTTCGAGCCCTGGAATGTATATATATAGCGTTTTGTCTCAGTGCAGTCTGATTTGTGTAGAACATAGAAAACACATTTTACCACACTTTACCACATAAGGATGATACAACAGAGACAGACAACATTATACTAGTACTTAACCTTCTCCATACTAAGGGACTCAAAGGGAGCCATTTGGCATGCACCGATTTGTATTGGTTATGGGTTAGACAGCAAAGAAAGGTTAACAACAAAAGATTGACAACAATACTGTAACAAAAACTTAGTTTTAAATCATTACATTTTCATTAAATATACAACATGATCCTTCTTATTAAAATCAACACCAATTAAAACCATAAAACACAACAAAAAATAACTGTTAGTTCAGTCATGACCCCATAGCAGACATCTGATGATGATTGAGAACTGTTAGTTTGGTCATGACCCCATAGCAGACATCTGATGATGATTGAGAACTGTTAGTTCAGTCATGACCCCATAGCAGACATCTGATGATGATTGAGAACTGTTAGTTTGGTCACGACCCCATAGCAGACATCTGATGATGAATATGAATTGTTAGTACAGTCATGATCCTATAGCACCATGCCTCACCTGTCCTAGTGAGGGTTTCGCTTCTCCTTCTATCTACTGAGGGAACAATACAAACAAAACAAAACAAAACCTCAATCTAAATCCAAATTACCACAATGTTATACCCTGTAAAAGAAGTATCAACTTGAAAGTTGAAACAATTAAACTTTATCAAAGCCAATTAGCTGTGAAAATAAAATTGAAAATGGTACGAGTTGCTCAGACATGACCACATAGCACCATCACTAACCTGCCCTATTGAAGGTCCCACTAACGCTCAATCTCTCTGATAACAAAAGATCATATAATTGTAGACAATCGAAAACACAAAAACTCAATTTCAATCTAAATGATTGCCCCTAATGTTAAAAACTTTTCTTCCAAAAAAGTCTGGTTGAAAGGGGAAGAATGGATAATCTTCAAAACCTGAAAGCAAAACAGTAGTAGGTCAGCCATGACCCCATAACTCCATGACTAACCTGCCCTAGTAAGGGTTTCACTACGCCTTCTCTCTGATGACAACACATTGGAAACAAAACAAGAAAATGATTCAAATAAAAATCGCCATAAATGTTACATGATTTAAGCATGTAACAAAAGCTGATGTAAAAGAACAAATTCGGAACGATTATCTAAATCAATCAGTAGCAAGTGGTAGGTCAGCCATGACCCCATAGCACCATAACTCACCTGCCCTAGTGAGTGAGCCAGAGAGCTTTCTCTCTGACGTGACTTTGGGGCTGCCGCTGAAGGACTGGTTACGGGGCATAGGGGGCCTTGTGGTGCCATGTGGGTACTGGACAGTCACAGATGCAGCACATGTTCCCTCAAAAGCAGCTGGAAAATATCGAATAAATAGTTTAGTGAAGGAGTGAACAAGTTTCCATAAATGCAGAAATGTTTGCAGTGGTTTTATGTCCACATTTTCCGTGAGGCAGTCTTAACCACAAAACTTAAAACCACCGCAAAAACTTCGGCATTACAGTATGTGACTAGTGTATGGCACTACCGTGAACTTAAAACCACCACGAACACTCCACTTTCCAGCTAACGTGAAATTACATCCCTTAAATGCATTTACAGTATTCAAAGCTTACCATGTGCACAGAGACACAACTCGTTACTGTTAACTAAAACGAAACTGTATGAGTGTAGTGTAAAAGTGCTTAAAATCGCCACCCTGAAAATATGTGTCAATTTTAATGCAATAATGGTCCCCTGAGTAATCTTCTTGGGCAGATCTGACTAATTCATTAAGGATTTATGTAAAATTCCACCATTGCATAGTGAGCCTATGACATAATTTTTGTGCTCTCATTTCTAATCAGATTTTAAATATCAAAGATGAGACGATATACTAACCAGCGAGCCAGAGCCAGTCGTTGGCAGACTTGAGGATGTCAGCAGAAGCCTGGTAGTGGAGCAGGGCTTCCTGTGTGAGTCCTGCCAGCAGACACAGGTCTCCAGAGTACTTCCTCATCCGGCCCTGGCAACGCTTCCGAAAGGCCCTGAAAACACAAAATAGGGTTTCATTAATTAATGATATTAGATTCATATTTAGTTACCTCAGTAAATGGAGGTGTTGTTTTTGGTTTGTTCAAATTGTTGTCTTGATACTGTCATGAGTCTGAGAACAAAGAAAGCGTTGCATATGTTAGATTTAGTTAGAAACGTATATAGTTTTCATGGAGGTGCTGTTTTTGATTTGTTTTCTGATGCTTGAGTACTACCTATAAATGTACCTCATCTGGCCCTGGCAATGCTTTCTAAAGGCTCTGAGAACACAGTAAGGGTTTCTCAAATGTATAGATTCATAAAGGTAATAGCCTTTATAACATTTATCTACCAGGTTACAAAATTCCACCACATCTCCAGTGCAGCACCCCTCATCTAAGATATGTAAACATGCATTGTGGGACCGCGTGGCACGATCGGGAGCGCGTTGGTCTCAGGCCCGAGAGGTCCCGGGTTCAAATCCGCTTGCCGTGTCACCGATCTTGTGCCCTTGGGAAAGGCACTTTACACGACTTTCCTCACCTAACTCAGGTGTAAATGAGTACATAGCTGCGGCTAGTGGAAGTGACAGGCCTTTGTGGTGGTGAAAGGCCATAGGGGCATGTTCGGGCATGACGCACCCGCCATGACACATGAGTCAGGGGTAGGAGGAACCCCTTGCATCCTTGGTCGGAAGTCCTCCTAGGAGACGGAAACTCCAAACAACAAACCTGCATCTGCTGGGGCCGTCTTACACGTTGCATACAGTTGCCCCTGTAGGACTAGTGCGCCAGTGGACGAGAGGGTGGAGAAGGACGTGCACACCCCTCCTTCACATTAAAAACCCAAGTGCAGGCCAGGCAGATGGGTCGCCTTAAACCCGTCTGCCTACCATTGTCCTCCGAGACAGACGGATGCCAAAACAAAAACATGCATTATACTGGGGGATGTGGTGCTGGAGATTATCTTTAGATGCAATCTTTGGGGTGGCAAATATATGTAAACTGGCAGAATTACTAACTAAGGTTTGTAGATGTTATAGTTTGTTTTCAGCTTGTTTGTTTGTTTGTTTGTTTTGAGGTGTGAGCAAGTTTGGCCTGGGTCCAAGCTCATTCCTGGTCTGAGTTGTTAATAGGAAGACTGGCAGGATGCAAAGGAAACGAAGGATGGTGGAGTCATGGCCCAAACTCAGGAACCTAAAGATGTCATGTGCTTGAGAGTGGAGCATGTAATGGGTGTTATATTTTGTTACTGGGATGTATAAAGAAATATGTGAGTGAGTGAGTGAGTGAGTCAGTCAGTGAGTGAGTGAGAGAAAACCCACCTTGTTTCTGTATCAATCCCAATCAGATCTTTCTTCTCGAATGGTGCAAGAAGCAATGGCAGCTTTTCTGACTTGTCGCTTGCCAAACGTTCCGCCTGCAACCTCTTTGATTCTAGGACCCAGAAAAGGGAGGCTGCAAATTCCCGCACAGTCTCATCTAGCGAAAAGCTGTCTTCCACACTGGAATAATATACCATGTTTGTTTTCGCGTTGGTCCCGTTCTCTTGCTTCATGCCGAAGATCAAGCAGCGGGAATCGTACAGCGTGGAGCCGTAGAGTTCCTTTAGTAGGTTGTATCGCTCTTGTATCGCACCGGTGTCAGCGGCGGTCGCGCATTTCCCAACAACCAACAGTCCCATGACTTTGCGATGAGCCTGAAACTCGCCCCAGACATTGTTCTCCACGGGGGAACTCTTCTTGTAACGTAAGCAGAAGGACCTCTGGGAATCTGGTAAGCGTACGTGGCGACAGCGGGTGATGCGGTCAAAGATGTGGTTGAACGTTTTGGCGTTGATTTGACCGGCGGGCTTCACTACCACAAGCACGGCCTGGTGATCCTCTGCAGTTTGCTCGTAATCAGCGATACTCATCTTGACTGAAGTCCTATGTACTCTATTATCTGGGTTTAGAAGAAAAATGACACATTTTAATTTAAGTGCAAAACTTTGGAAGTGTTTTAAGATACATTTACCCTTTGGCAAAGGCTTTGGCTATATTTTTTAGACATTACACTTAACAATCAAGGAAAGAAAGTGAGTTATATCCTTACCAATTTATTATTGCAATCAGTGACTATTATAAACATATCATCTAGAAATATTGGAGAACAAGAAATAAAACGTTTTAAAACTAAAGCTCCAGTAGACTGATCCTGATTGACTTGTCCATCACTGCAAACCAATGAAAGAAAGGCATCTAAAGGTATGACCAAAGAAGAGTTAAGCTGCATGTCCGGAAAAAAATTGCATAATTGCTATGTTTTTATTGTGCATTTCTATGTATACGCTTTGACAGCATTGGGCGGGGCTATGGAGAGAGTTGGGCGCTGCCTTCCAAATTGTACCACACCCTAGACACAGTAGATAACAACTTACAACAACACCTATGGCCATAAAATACAGAAAAACACACACACACAGATAGTCGAGGTGACTGTTTGTAGTGCTTCTCTTTCCCTACAGTCACCATGGCTAACACAAGAGTGTCAGATTCAGAAAATGATACACATACACACAAACAAGTCAAAAACAGTACTAGTGCTTCACTCCAAGATTAACAGAGAGATTTCAACATAACAATTTCACATTTTCATTTGATTGACGACTGTCATATGCCCAGTTCTAAGTTAAAGTAGAGTTTAGAAACTGTGTCTCTACTATTGACACGGATAAATTTAGAAACGTCACATGAGGTCATGTCAAAAGACTGTGAAGTACATCTGGTAAAAATCATTACCTTTTTAATATGTTAACAAATCAATATTGACATTTTACCTTTAATAATTCGATGCAAAGATAAATAAAAAAGCTGCAAGGATGTCGTGCAGTTGTCCTGACTAGAAAACCAGTGAATTATGTGCTAAGAAATCGATCAGCAAAAGTAATTTGTTACACCCCAACATACGATCTCGAGTAATCGTACATGGTTGATGTTAAATGTTTCGTGCTCAAAAATACACCTACCTGTGTTTCAAAACAGCCCTCTGTGTCACTGTACACAACGCCGGTGGTACATGTCTAGCTGGGAAAGGTCGAGCTTTGACTGTGCGGCGCGACAGAGCGGAAAATATCAGAAAACATCCACGTAATTTTTCGCAGTTGCGGAAAGACGGCCATCTTGGACCACTGACAGCTAGCACGCATGCGCACTGGACGGACGAAACCATTAGTTACAGGGAAGACATTTATGTGGGTAATTAGATAAGGCCGCAGCAAGTAAAGTTTATGGATGATATCAGCGCGCTTATTAATTTTCGCCCGATTTCAAAATAAAAAACAACAATTTTTTCTTCTTTGGAGACGGTCAATATGATGAAAAATTGCCACAAATGAGCAAATATGATGTGTAGAAGCATATGGATCAATATTGTAACTTTGTTACTTGTACTTGTAGAAGTGGCACTTGCTAGGTACCCAGTAGTTTTAGAAGTCAAAATAGTTGGATAGTTGTAAAAGTGGCACCAATACGGAAGCCATGTGTGGAGTTGCCAACTTTGTTAGTGATACCAGTCTACCACACTTTTACTTCACCAGTACATGTCTTGAAAACAGGAATGAGTGCCTTGTTGGCTGTGCTACCATGTTTTGTCCCTTTAGTTTAATATTGTTACAATGTTTATGGTGTCTATTTGTAGCCATCTTGTTTTTTGTAGCCATCTTATTTTTTGCCCTATCTCACTAATTTTGCAGTTTGCTGAGGGTGTCATCCATAAAATAAAATTTACTTGCTGTGGCCTAAAGTGCACTTTGTCACAGATTGTACCATGTATATTCATGACAGAAATATCCTATTCAGTTTAGTTGAAAGCAGATTCCCTCACGTTAGACCTATGAATAGCAATGAAAAATTTATGTTTGATAAATTAACTATTTCTAAACAATCCTACAGGTTCACCGTTACCAAAAAGCGGGAAACCAAGCAGAGGTCGGAAGATGGTAGTCGGCCTTATCAGCTCAGACTTTGTTATGTATGATAGGTATGCGGAAGTTGAACTATGAACAGCCATATGCAACCACCAGTACTTGAATGGGACTGTCAGTAACTGAACAGTTAAAGTATTTAGTTAATCACAGTGTTTAACCACATCCTAACATTTAAGGATTACACACTGAAAACAACACCTCAATTTTTCATGGTGATTGACTGCGTTATGAATGAGCGTTGTGCATGTTCAAATATGAAATATTTAAGTAAGCGGTTTTGGGTGGTCAACAAGTTTTGATGTACTTTTAACACAAAAGATGTGGCAAATTTATGGATTTATCCCTGGAAGCAAAAGGCAGAACTCCTCCTAGTTACATTTCATAGTTAAAGTCAAAGATAAGAGATTTCTCATTTGACTGTAACTTTTTTTAACCATATATAAAAGAGTCTGCTTAGAAAGGGACTTGTTGATTTATATACAAACATATGCACACGTTCATGCAGTGACACACACAGGAACACACGCATATATCAGGTTTACATGCTCTTATATCAAGAACCATCTCCTGTGCTGATCACACGAAGTGAACTTTTATTAGCGTTAGATTTCAAGACATATTGCATTAAGGTCAGATACTTCTTATCTAAAAGAAAGAATCAAGGATACCTGATGAAGTTCAAAGTACAAATAATATAGGATATAAAAGGTACTACATGTATAAGACTTTGTCCCATTCTTGTATCATTTAGCAAAACCCATACCTAAACAAAAATATGCCAAAAAGCAATTACTCAAGCAACTAGATATGATTTTGGAAACGGTAAGAAGCTTTAGGTAGAATCCACTACCTTTTGTGGATGCGTCAGTGACACTATTTTCATATTACCTTGACGAAAGGTGGATTCTACCTGAAACATGGGACCTTTTCCATAATGATATCCAGTTGCTCGAGTAATTGCTATTAGGCATATCTTATTACCTGAATCAGGGCTCTAGCCAGGGTCCGTTTTTCCGTCAATTGACGGAAATTTACTGCGTCTGACGGAAAAATTTTAAAAGCAATCCGTCAACCTTGACGGACAAAAATCCTAGGTAGAAGCTACAGGCGGCTTGGGGACGCTGTCCACGGCTGTAAAAGCCACACACTGTTTGTTTTGCTATTGTTATGATTGTTGACAATGTATGTCGGCGCTCTTTCGCATACGATAATCTCATTAAAACCGGTTTTTCAAGGTCTCAATGGCAACATTTACTACTTTGTAGTGTCATAGGGAAAATTGATTTTCACGATTTTCACGACGATTGGAATTGGCTGACAGAAAAAAAATTCGAGCTGGCTAAAGCCCTGACCTGAATGTCTAACTTTCATCGACCTAAACAAAGATGTTGTAAAACAGTCCTGCCCTGCGTTGGCTGTGAGTAGGCCAAGCTATGCCGTACTCTTATCCTGCCGAATTGCATAGGAGGTGATGAGATTTTGTGCTCCCTTTAGAAAGGGTAGGTACAAACGTGCCACAGAGGACAGATTATCAAGTGAATAATATTCCTTATCAGGCAAAGTGGCCTTCAAGTCTCTCCAGGCATCAGCAGACCTGTCATACACATACACCAGATACTTTGTTGATGGTCCTTCTTTGGTAGTATCATAGGTATCAAACAGTACATGCAGCTGGTTGTCAAGTACGAAAAGATACGGCCAGTTACGGGTACGAAGGTTTCCCCGGTCCTGCCAGCCTTGCAGTTTCTTCCACTGGTCTGACTCTGTATCGTACACCATGGTCTGATTGAAGTCACTATCTGTGCAGAAGATCTCTGTTCCCATGGCAACAACTGTGAGGAACGAGTAGCGACTCTCGAGGTTCGGTGGTGTCCGCTCGTGCCAACAGTTCTGACTTGGGTCGTAGCGATACATCGCTGAGGTCATGATGAAATAGAGGTACGGACCACAGGACAATGCGGCGCTGCGATGACAAGTTCTGTGAAGTTGCAGCTGTGAACACTCCTGCCATTGGTCCTTCTGCCGACTGTACTTTTTCATACGGACCAATCCACTGCCTTCTCCTACATTTGCAGAAACGTAATATAAAATCTCATCAACCTCAACAAGGAACTGACTCCACTCAGGACCTGAGGTTTCTCCCTTGAACTTAGATACTGTAGACATACCAGCATCTTCATACACATTGCCTGCATGGTTGTACTTGAACATGGACATCTGACCGGTATCCTCTCGGTCATGTTCCAGAATGTAAATGTTATGATCACTGGTGAAAGCTGCACCAGCGCAATCAGGATAGCCATCATCTTCAGAACTGATGTACTTCCCTTTCTGAGGGTTCATGTAGAGGAGATCGCCTGTCCTGGAGAGGATAAAATAAATCAGAAATTGTCAATGAGACTAGACTGCAAATTCAAACCTTTTTTCTTCAAGAATGAGGCCATTAAATCACAGCATTGAATTGTACCTGTTGCTTACCAAATCTAGTCGCTGGAGAAGTGTTGAAAGTATAAGTTGGACACAGGCGCATAGTATATCTATGTAACTGACACTTTGGAAGTGTGTTTTGCAGGATCACAAAATGTGGAATACCATTATGGCAGGATTGTTACCAATCTAAGCTAAAGAAGGAAGAAGCATTTCATACCCCATATCCGACAGCAGAAGCATTTCCGTTGTCATCCCAAGTCTCGGCTTCAGATTCCTTTTCTTTGCTCTTTTCCTGATGACCTTAGAACTCCCAGGAGACTCCTGGATCAGGGCGTGTTCCAAGATGGCTGCCGTGTCATCTGAGGTCAGCAGGTTGAAGCGGATGTGAGGGAGGATGCTGGGAAGGTGGTGCAGCCTGTGGGGTACACGGTAGGGGTTAAACGTTTTGCCAACTCACAAGTCACTGCAGAGAATTAGAAGGTGAATATCATCGACATACAAGACATCAAACCATACACATTCACACATGCAATTAAGTAGACAGACACAAGACAGACACCCATGTTCAGAACTGAACAATACCTACCTGTCCTCCCTGCTGTGCTGCACCCATTTCACTACAGCCTCCCACACTGTTGTCTCCTTTTCCACATCCAGCTCATCGTGGCTGATGATCTTAGTCAGCTGATTCACACTCAGGCTGCAGAACTCCTCACTGGAGGCAACCTGTGGAGATGCCAAATACATGAATTTCTTCACGTATGGAGATACAGATACATGCATTTACGTACAACTTTTATCAGTGGATTGTAAGAAGTTTTCATCTTTCTTGCAATCAGCTTTTCTCAGTTACTAATAATAATAACTTGATGTGTTTTAAGTGAATGACCATCTCAACCTGATGAAGGTTCTATTTGTTTCTATACTGTGCTGAAATCATACTATCAGGTCTCTATAGAGGCTGTTATGTATATGTATATGAATTTGACACATTAATTTTACTCTTAAAAGACTACCAACCTTCACAAAGTGCTTGCAGATACACTGCAGACAACGCTTCAGGACAATTTCCACAGAGAAGATATCAACAAACTTGTACAGGTCCACACAGGTGCAGCACTCCACATTCATGACCATGTAGCTGCTGCAGGTGTCTCTCACATAGTCCAGTTGGAGGAGGTCAGCTGCCTGGTACAGGGGCTGCACTTTGTCCAGGGACACATGGAGGGTTCCCGAGTAGATGTAACTCAGGATGTCCTCAAACATGGCCACATCCAAACCCTACATGTAGAGTTTGATGTAATGATGAAAAAACTTTACCTCATTTCTGTAAGATCACTAACGTTACAGCACAAAAATTATTATGTTACTAATGTTGTAATGTACGTATAACCCCTATATACACTACTCCAGTCTTTGTCATTATGTCTTGAAAGATAAAACAAGGACCTTCTGACAATGTCCTTGACTCCTTGGTATACATGTAAATCACTACCCAGAAGTATAATTAAAAGTTGACCATTCATCAAAGTCTAAAAACAGTCTTACGTGCCCCGGGATGGCAGCAAAGTTGATATAAAAAGTATAACATAGTAAAAGAGTCTTACATGGGGAGGGGGGCAAGATCACAAATCACAAGAAAGCTTGACTTTACTTGTTGGGAACACAAATTCTCAAACTTTCAGAATTTCTGTAGAATACGTAGTATCTTTTTAAATCCCCTACTTTGTTTTATTTACCCTCAACGTTACACAAACCTACCTGTAAAACAACTGTCTTGTGACGACTTTCCGTCATGTCACTTGTAAACATGGCCCTGAAGTAGGGGCTGGCCGCGGACAGAACAAGCCGATGGCAGGGAAACCGCCGGCCCTCGACTTCAAGGATGACATCCTGAAGTACTCCAGCCTTCTGCAAGTCGCCCACAGTTCCAAGAAACCCGTGCAGATAGCTCTCGTCTTGGTAGGAACGAGGACGAACTGTGCTGTCTTGGGAATCTTTGTGGGCGGATGCCATGTTGATGATGATGGCGGTGCTGTACCTCCCAAAGGGAACTGCTTCCGTACTTTGATTACCCACATAATGTAGCGATATAAGGTAGAGGATCGGGTCTACCAAGGAGTCTACCGACTGCGGGGTATCTTTTACAATAAACCTGGGAGTTAAATGTGGCTCCAAGTTACAAAGAGGAGTTTAATGTTAACGCATAAAATTAGTTTATGGCCCAGCAGCTTTGATGGAAACTGCACCTCTTTAAAACCAGAATATCAACAGTCGTCAGTCAACCAGTCTTTCAAGCTTGAGACAAACGCTTCGTTAATGACAGTACCGTCGTGGATTACTAGTCGGCGCCTCTGTATCACTGAGCTGTTAGATATACATGTAATGATACGTGGCGTTACACAACATACATTGTGCTTTTCAAACACTTAATAGAGAACGATAGACTGCTAAAGGTGTTATCTCACTGTACTTGGAACACCGGCACTGCGGGGTTCGCTCACTGTGTCACTGTTGTGCTATTTTTGGCGACGCCTCAGGGGCAAGCAAAATGGTATATTATTGTGTTCAGTTTGCAAAAATTCTAGGAATTGCACAGGCATTTTTCCACAGGAATGCCAGTCCACAGGCATATGCATGCTTGCAATGTGAGAAGTTAGTCAGGGGAATGGCAGGAATTTGGGTTATGCAAGCTCCCCTGGGTATTTATTTGTCCTAGATAACTGGAGAGTCAGCCACATGTGTTCCACAGGCATGTTTGCAATGTGAGAAGTTAGTCCCAAGGAATTTTAATGGCAGGAATTTGGGTCATGGAAGCTCCAGCCCCCTCCACCATCACTCAAGAGCTCGTTAGTCCAGACTAGTTGACGGTTTGTAACCAAAGAAGATGGCTGTCTCTGTGGTTACAATCCTCAGAGAATTCCTTATGTGTACCTGTTTTCTAAAACAGTGTGCGGCTATCACAATGTTTACTGTTCCGTTACAAGTATAACATTGAATGTTCTTATTTTTAGGAAGGGGTCATGACTACATCAAGTTTCTAGTTGTATATAGACTCCTCTATACCCTTCATACCCCTCTTCAATTACCAAGACAAGCTAGATGTCTCGGAACCCACAGGAGAAATATCTACATGACAGGACTATCCTGTTCACCGTGAAAAAAAAAAAGAATTTCATTATCAGGAACATCCAGTCAATTATTTTTCAGGTTTCATTTGTCTTATGTTCACCTGTCTGAAAAAGACAATCGGCACCATTGCAATAATGTTTTTATTTAAAATCTAGATACTGTGTAATACGTAAAAGTATGACTTATAATAAGAAGACAATAAAATGCACAAAACGCAAGAAAACCCATTCTTTCTCTGAAATTCGTTGAGAAATCTTTCGAACCCCGCAGTGCCACACCGGTGCCCCAAGTGCAGTGAGATACTACCTTAATAGCTCATCCCAACTAGTCTATATGTTGGAGAATGAACAGATACAAAGCCGCCAATCTATTCACATAATGTTTTAATGTAGTATTATTATTATTTGTTGAGTATTTTCTTAAAACCAACCTCCATAGGAGCGACTCACAATCAATATATACGCTATACCACCCCAGATTTATACACAATATAATACAAAGGAGGAGATAGCCCTTACTGTGCACAAAATCATGTAGATACATGAAGGAATGTTTAATCTTAGAACCAGTAACGTGCATGTTACGTTGAACTCAGCATGTTGAGTGGCTATTCATATACCCGTACGTAGGTTATACCACTTGAATCCGTTTGTTTGTTTGTCCGTATTCTTGTGGACCCTACAAAATTCGCTGTATTTGTGTTGTGTCTGTTTAGATTGCTAAATACTGTGTGCAAATACACAAATATATCAAAGAATGTTTACACCTTAGAAAAAATAGTGTAAAGGAAACACAACATGTTGACTTATTCATATCAGTATGTATTCATATATGTAGACAATACATTTGTATACACTTGTCAGATTTTATGTGTTGTTACGAAAGTCGCTGTACATTTGTCAAGTCAATAAAGTTTTCTATTACATAACGTCCGTTTCTAGCTCTGGACTACTCGGAAATCACACCAGGGCTCTAGCCAGCTCGACATTTTTTTCTGTCAGCCAATTCCCATTGTCGCGAAAACACTATTCCAGGAGTTTGAGAGACTGAACTGAGACCTTGAAAAACGGGTTTTAATGAGATTATCGTATGCAAAAGGACACCGACACACATTGTCAACAATCATAACAATAGCAAAACAAACAGTGTGTGGCTTTTACGGTCGTGGACGGCGTCTCTAAGCAGCCTGTAGCTTCCACCAAGGAGCTTTTATCAGATTTTTGTCCGTCAAAGTTGACGGATTGGTTTTAAAATTTTTCCGTCACACGCAGCAAATTTCCGTCAATTGACGGAAAAATGGACGCTGGCTAGAGCCCTGAATCACACACATGTTTCCTTTGGATCAGAAACTTCGAGTTTAAGATGTCCGTTCTCCGATTTCTCCGGCGTAGCTTGCGAAGGATGGCGGCCTTCTTTGGTCGGCCCGGTCCGGCAGTGGTACCTGATGTAGGCGGGGTGGACAAACGTCGCGACGGAAAGCACCAGAACCAAGATGTACACCTGAAGCAGTGAAAAGAAAGTTCAACATGTTATTCTATTTCTCAAAGTTGTCAAAAGATTTGCAGATCATCTGAGTTTCGATAACTTATAAGCATCATCATATGGGTGTGAGATATGGAAAAGTATATATAACAGTCACTTGAAACTTGCTGACGAAAATGCGTGAGCAAAATTGTAGCATAGAGCCAAAATACGTAATTGTTCCGCCCACAAGTGAAGAGAAAACACTATAGTTCATGGGTCATGTGTGAATGCCAAAAAATAACAAACAAAAAAAAGAAGCAAAAATAGATGCTGACTTGAAACCTGAAGAACAACATCACTGGGAAGACCATAGACAACCTTGAAAAGTACAGTCTTGAAAGATGGTCAAAACCTTTTGTGCGCTTGTCATCTCATAATTCTATACCATATAATTGATTTATTCTCCGAGTAGAGGTTTCGGTTGGGGATAACGAGGGAAGACAGACGTCAAATCCCAGCCTAAACCTCTGCTTGGAGACTATTCCTGAATTAGCACATACAATACGTACGTAAAGCGGGCTTCCAGCCGTCTTGATCCAGCCGATGAGCGGGTACTGCAGCAGGCCGACCAGCCCGGCTACCATGTACGACAGCCCGATCAGCCGCCCGAGGTGCCGACCGGGGAATCTGTGAACGTTAGGAATACAAAATACATACATACACACATACATCTGTATCTGTATCTGTATCTATATAGCCGGTATAACCGCCATTCGGCGTAACACACCAGCTAACTCATAATAAACATAGTCACATAGTCGTACTCTATCGAACATTGACAGAGTTACGCTTCCCGTGTGATCTATCAATTATCATTATAGTTAGGTTACTTATTCCTATTACTTAGTCCAGTCTCTGATCCAAGAAAGTTCTTTGAATGTAAGGTATGGACGGCCTATCCTCCTACGCAGCGACATCCAACGGCGAAACCGACTGTCTGGATGTACCCTGCTTTCTCAACCGCCACCCTTAGTTCCTGATCGCGGTCACAAACAATATTTGTTTTATACATCGATAGCTGCGTTCAAGTGGTTCCAAATGTCAGTTTTTTTTACGTACATTTTCTGTTGATATATGAATAATGCACTTGCTTTGTTTTCCATGGACTTACCACCCTAGTAAAACTATCCACGGATAAAACAATTCACATTAGAAGAAGCTTACGAGTTAGCGATGAACGCGGTGTTCCCTCCGTAGATGAACGCCCTGCTGAGGATGTGGAGAACGAAGGTCAGGAACATGTCCGGTGCTGACGTCATCAGCAGGCCTGTACTGGACTCCACAGAGGGCGTGTCCCACACGGACAGTGCGGCGAAGAAGAACACCAACGTGCTGGTCAAACTGGTGATCACGAACACGGGGACCGCCGCACGCCGCCTGCTGGTCCTGGTAGGGCCTGAAACAACACGTAGATAATATTATACAACACGCAGATATTTCCGGATTACTTTCTCAGGGGAGTGAAAGAGTCCATTTACATCAGAACCCATCAACCTTTGCTCAACCAAGACGCGGGCCGATACCGACTTCCAATCACCTTTGACCATTTGCTGACATCACACTTCCAGTCTGGATATGTGACATAGACTTTGGCTATTTCAGTTTGATAAGGATCAGAGGACTGATTGAAAGCTTGTTGGTAAGCGCTATATTTTCTGTACGGATATAAAGTCTAAAGTTATAACATAATGTTGACTACCGTCACAGATAAACTTAAATTTGAGTAACAAACAAATATAATAAACTAACGTCCTCGATTAAACATAACGTATGATTTTAAATTCATAGAAAACTCCATACTGATATTTCTTCGATTCTCCTTTTCATGATAATGAACAGTTGTAAGTATTTTTTTCAGGAGAGGAAGTTCGTTTATGCTTTCGAATACGCATGCGCAGCGACAGGAATTGTGGGTAATACGGCAAAGCTGAAGGCATGGAAAGAGTTCTCGTCTAGAGTCTAGACCATTGTCTCGATATGCATAACGATATCCAGACGTGTTTTGTTTATATCTCCGGGGCCCATGCCTTTGACATATTTCCCACAATTCCTGCGCACTCAGAAGTGTGAAGGGGCCTATACCTCCATACGCATGTCCTCTTAGCCCCAGATCGTAGACGAACCCACAGAGTGGAGACACCAGCACATTGGACACCTGGAAGAATCCAAACACGTCCGTCCAGAAACTCACTGTAAAGGAAAACAGAAACGGGGTTATAGGATAGCTGTATACTGTAGATATGAGCATCTTTTTTCCTTACAAACAATAATAAAGGGCGAACCTAATGGTGTAATATAATTATGTTAATGACCTGGTCCAAAAATCAAGTAGACGTAGGTTTTATTTCTTTTGGGTACTCGCACACAATACTATAGGTGGAGCCTAATGGTATAACTGTTAGTATTGTGTGCGAGAAGCTTGACAAAAGGCTACGGGGAAAAATAAGGCTAATATCAACATCACCTCCGAGTTAAGAAAAACATTACAACTGAAAAATACAAAACAAATACAACAACAATAATAACAAGCAACTCACAGCATGAAATGGCTTGGCTAGTCCAAGATACATGTAGTATAACAAGTTATTGATTGAAGGGTTTAGCAATTAATTTCTTGTTAACTATTAGATGAGTATGCATGATACCCACCCTGTCCGTTGTTATTCCCGGTGACCATGTTGAACCAGATGTTTGCTGTGCCGACTAAGATGATGACGTTCAAGTTCATGACACTCATGTAGGCCAGGTGCAGGAGATACAGGCGTGACGTCACCACCTGTACAAATGTCTCCTCAGTCGGTTCAGCAGATTCACTCTTTTCTTCACTCTTGTTTTCTGTTAACCAAGAATGTTTCAAATTGATACAGTATGTATCGTACGTGTCTCAATGCACACAGGGCTGTGTCATCGTTCTTATATATGTTGCACAGGGTACTAACTACTATGCTTCGGTTACATTTGAAAATATGGTCCCCGTGGGATGCCTGTGGCTACAGGGTTATCTTTGGGCACGCCGGGCCCCTGGATGATTTTAACTCGAAATGATTCTGCTAAAAACGATAAAGTAAACAACAACAAGAAAGCCTAGGCCTGGAATCTCTTGATCAAATTGGATCACAAGTTTGTGCATAAGTCGGCGACACTACAATGAAGGTCAGCCTCATACCACCATATAAAATGGACGTTTTAACCTTGGTATATTGATAACATGTCAACAATATAGTATGCATCTTGGGTGCGTCCCAGATTGGATTTGTATTACCCTTGACTACATGTAAATAATCATGGGAATACGTACCACGCAAGACGCACAAGTAAGACTAAAATTTAAAAAGACACCAAAACACACAAAGACACAGTTTTCATCAAGCAAATTCGTTGAGCGCTCTGTCATTGTTTTACGGATGTTGCGACGCCACCAACGTACCACAGCACAAGTGAGATATCAGCTTAACAATTGTGACAGTGCAAGCTGTTTTAAGATATGGCTACTAGCTAGAGCACTCATTAGATAAACAAAAGAAAGCAATTAAATTTTCAGTACCCTGTTGCAGCTTCTCGGTTTCCTGTGAGTCTTTTCTGGTCTCTTGTTGTGACTCTGGAATGAACTTGCGTCTCGGGAAGAGGGTAAAGGTGGCCATCAGCGAGGGGACACACAGACAGGCGAGGGTGAAACACATGTGTTGGAAGGGCACGCCGAACTGAACGTACAGCAACTGAAATTGAGAAAGAAATACCAAAATTTATATAGAACTTCATTCACATTGTACATTGTGTTTTCTTCCAATATTGCATATAGCCTGGCGGTGTACATTTGGCCACCTGCACCTGGAGTATTAGTTGTTACAGCAAATATGGACCAAATATTAGCTGTTACAGAAAAGATTACACGTTTGCGATAGCAAAACCTGCACTTACAGGTTTGCTAAGCAAAACTCCGTATTGCCTTCGTAAAAAGGCAAATACTGGGAGAAAAATATCCTGTATTTTCTCGAAAATGTTGTCATAGTTTTCTTAAGCTTATCAATTCGGGTTGCGCCCAGCCTACCTTTGTCATATTCGGCTTTGAAGTAAGGAATAATGTGTTCGTCACGTGAACGTCTCCCAATGCTATTTTAATGACGTCATTTCTATGATGTTAACCGTTTAACTGCCAAACCCGGATATATCCGGCACACATATACATGTCCTGTGTGCCGTGCCCGGATATAACCGGGATAGCGTATTCCCCCAAAGTATCAGCTTTGCGCACGTTTAGCACACCAACCCCGAAAGTTAGGGACTTCGGCCTTGTTTGGGGGTTTCTTTTGTGAGGTCAGCGGCCAACCATGGCACTGATAGCATTTTATAGGGCTGAAACTCTGGCAGTTTAAGGGTTTTAACATTCTGGCGGACGCTTTTCCATTGTTTTCTGGTGTAAAACGGGATAAACTCACCTTTTGAACCAGGAAGGTGATGGGAGAGGAGCCGAAGGATCCCGTTATGATAGTGATAACTGTAGACCTCCGCGTTCCAAACAAGTTCCCAACCTTAGAGAGAGTAGATAATTTACATAATTTTGTCAGTTACTGAATGACTTGATAGATGTCAAAACCTAGATCATTTAGATAAAATTCATGATATAATTTCAACTCGTTTCAGTTGTTAACTTTGTTTAGTTTTCATTTAGAACAATTTAAACCATTCATATAAACCAGTTTCGGGGAATAAGGCACGCAAATCCACATTGGTTTTCTAACTCTCTAATTATCATATTGTTTTGCAATTCTTGCATATGTGCAAAACTAAATATACAAAGATTCAAAACCCAACGTTTTTTGGTAAACATCCCTATAAGACGTAGATGATGATTAAAACATCATAAGACGTAGATGCTGTATAAAATTTCTAACATACATATATCAATAGTTACGAATGTTGCGTTACTTACCGTTACGTTAGCGAGAAGGGTGATGTTAGCACACATTCCCACAAGGATCATTCCGGGATACACAAGGTACACATACGGGTACTCTAGTGAAAAAATGAATGAAGGAAGGAAGGAATAGATAAGTAAGCAAAGTATTAGATTCGGACATACATTTTGTCTAGAACCATTCCTCATGGGTCAGCAATACTTAAGAAATGTCTTGCGAAGGGATAACCCTAGCTTGCGAGGACGTACATAGTGCTGTATCGATAACATATTATCGGTTGCTACATTGCCCCCCCCCCCCCCCCTTGAAATTCATATATGTAAGAGAATTCAC
Source organism: Branchiostoma floridae (assembly GCF_000003815.2). Classification (NCBI taxonomy): domain Eukaryota; kingdom Metazoa; phylum Chordata; class Leptocardii; order Amphioxiformes; family Branchiostomatidae; genus Branchiostoma; species Branchiostoma floridae. Next base: position 4,569,846 of record NC_049995.1, read on the forward strand.
AATGTAAGAGAACTTTTGTTTTAATGTCTGGAATCTGGATACAGATACTAAATGTATATGATTTTTGTTATTCCGGGTATGAAGATGGTTAAAAATACATTAATAGATCTGCAGAATTAACAAATATAAGTCATTCTACAAACTTGAAGAACTATATATTGACACATTTCTCTCTCTTTTTCTCTCTTCCTCTCTCTCTTCCCTTTCTTTTTTTCTCTCTCTCTTCCTCTCTCTTTCTCTCTCTCAGATCTTTCTCTCTCTCTCTCTTTCTCTCTCTCTCTCTCTCTCTTTCTCTGCTCTCTGTTTCTCTCTCTCTCTCTGTCTCTCTCTCTCTCTCACTCTCTCAATGACAGTTGTAAAGTGTTACCTCTGGTGGAGAATCCCAGTAGCAATCCAGCCGTGGCCATCAGTACGCTTCAAACATAAACAAATCATGTTTGGTTACTACACAGAATAAACAAATCAAACAATAAATAAACAAAGGTTCCTAATTGTCCAGTTTGGCAGTCGGAGCTACATACCTAAAGCATGTCCTTGTCACACGGAGGCCGAAGTAGTCCAGAGCTATCCCAGCAAACAACGAGGCAACTTGACTGGCAACAACGGAAATGGCGAACACTTGCGTCAGAGTCTCATCCTGTTCAAGACATTCTGGGTAACGCGGTGCATCCTGGGTGGACGCGTTCGTCGAAAGTAGAATCTTGAATACAAATGGAAAAGGGTCAAGAGTTTAATTTAGATAGTAGGCCCGTTGAATATTCGTTATGAAGTATCATCGTCATCATCACCATTACAGAAGTACTAGTATACATAACGTAATAAGCAATGACAGGTGTATGTTCACGTGTTTTTTTTCATGGAGCATAAATTGAAAGACTTTGCGACTGGCGGTGACTGTATCATTATTATTAGAATTAAAAGTTGTAATGGACAAATTTCCAAACCGAAGCCTGGTCTGGCTTGGGGAACATCAATAAAATTATATGCAAACCCCAGCGACATTATATACATCTACATGTACCGTACGCAAGAGTATGCCCCATTGCCCTCCGCACTGTTTACAAGTATAGTCCTTTTTACCTGTGTACTACGTTCCATGTTTGCAGATGAGTTGACAACAGATGTCGCTAAATGATATCGATATGACCCCCCCCCCAAAAAAATACACTGTTCAGGATTGTCTTAGTTACCACTAAGAGATTTAATCCTCATTGGCTTACCAGTTTCCTTACCCGTCGACACAACGGGTCGCTGAAATCTCTGCCTCCCCCATCGTTTATGACTGTAGTCTTGCTTACTGTTTTACTTACCTGTGTATTTTGTTGCGTGTTGTTTGCTGATGAGGTGACACAGAGGTTACTGAATTATCTGCCTCTCGGTGACTCCCCATCGTTTATAACTGTAGTCTTGGTTACTGTTGTACTAACCTGTGTGGTTTGTTGCGTGTTGTTTGCTGATGAGGTGACACAAAGGTCACTAAAGTACCCCTCCTGTTTGAGGATGTATACCAGTGATGTCCATCCGTAGATGATGCCAGAAAACAACAACATCTCCAGAACAGAGATGGTCAGGAGCAGGAAACGCTTCTCAAACATCACGGTCGACATTTTGTCTGTAGAATAGAAAATTGATCAGTTGGTTTCTCCACAGGTTTTTGGTGTCCATATGTCATTTCTTTTATTGTCAATATTGTTTCTAACCTTGTATAGTTTAATTCTTTTACTTGTAACAGGATGAGATTTAGGCATTGCCAACCAATATGTTTTTAATGACCATATGCATTCGTTCTTCTTGTCTGCGACGTTGTAAAGATATAAACAGTTTTTTTAAAGTAACAAGTTTCAACATATTAGAGCAGTCCAGTCTACAAGTAGAGAGCTCTTCTTGTCAAAATGGATTTTAAAACATGGTTTTGCATATCAAATGCAAATGCATATATACCATATCCATACACATGAATCCGGATAGCTTACCTGGTCAAAATCAGCTTTTATATACATGTGTATCGGAACAATCGTGAACAAAAAAAAAGAAAAAAAGTGTGCAGATGTTGACACACGGCAGCACCAATC
>NC_049995.1:4572259-4575052 GCF_000003815.2 Branchiostoma floridae
CGGACATCAGCGCCCTGAAGTATAGCGTACGTCTTGCGAGCAACTAATCGATCCGAAGTCGCTGAATGAGCCGCTAATAGGCTGCTCAGGCATGCTCACTCCGACATTTGTTCCATTTCTACGGTTTTCCAGCGACCCGGAGTCTGGTAGAGACTGGTACTTTGGACAGAAAAGGTTTCATCAGATTTCTTGATGAAATCTCCTTGAGACAAAAGCTCCCAAGCGGTAATCTCCAAGCAGATCCTACGGTGCCATAAGATAGTATCAAAGCTGACAAAGGAGTATAGCCGGCTAAGGGAGTCAAACGGGCACCGGGGGTTTGATACTATACATTACGCACCGTGGATCTGGTTGGAGATTACCAAGCGGTAGCACTATTGACTATTGCATGTACACTTATATCGCGCCCATGCGCATGAATAGTAAATAGCTGACTTACTTGCCATGGTCATAATCAGATCTAAAATAGGGAACACGCGAGAACCAGTGGATAAAATTCAAGCATGCGCCCTACCCCCAAAAGGATGGCATATATAAACAACGGTGGCCTAAACAAACTGACCTAACCAATTATCTAATTTTCACACATTAAGGACTTTCTATGACTTGAGAGCAGCTTTGCATTTTTTCTTAGTGGATACTGTAGAAATCAGTCGGAACGAATTTTCCAAAAATAATTTCATATTAGCTAATCAACTAACAAGTTAAACGCTTACTAGGTCGAGGCTACAAACTCATTAATTGCGGTGACATAACGACCGACCGGTGACCCAACGATGACCTGCCCCCAAGAGGTGAAGGACCTGTTTAGAACACGATGACCTAAAAAAAAACCGGACCTAACAAATGAACTAATAGATCAAGGAGGTTAAAAGTGTTTTTTAACCTCCTTGAATAGATAAAGTCCATAGCACACATTGAGGACCTTCTAACGACCTAGCTTTGGAGTAGTCTACATCATCGGCGTCAGCTCTGGAGTAGTCTAGCCATTTCTTTATTGAATACTATAAAAATCATTCCGAGCGATTTTTACAAAACAATCTCGGTGTAGAAAGTAGGTCAGATAATTAGCTCACAAGTTAATATTGAGTGGGTCACAAAGTCGGAACCAGTACATAACTTCTGGACTTACTACCAGAGGCTCTCTGTAGTAGCATCTTTGAAATTCGTAGTCATTACTGTATTGAATCCCCAACGTATATTGAACCCTATTGTCCATAGATTATATCGGGTAATTAGTCTAATTTGAATCACTTTAAAGTCTTTTGTCAAATTTAAACCAGTTTTGTCACTTATTCAAACGAAAATTCTGCTTGGGGAATGGATAAAGGTATTTTTAATTCTGTTCTGTACATGTAGTCTTGTACTTAATCTTTGGTTTAAGCAAGGAGCTTTTGGTTTAAGCAGAGAAATCGGCCTGGACAGTTTTGTTTGTTTTGCGGTCATTTCTGTGTTCCTGTGGCGTTTTATAGGCAAACGTTATCAAATAGCCCCTACCTACTCATCTGATCGGAGATTATCATTCAGTGACTTAATACTCATTTTGTTGGCTACGTTGGCATATTTTTTTGATGTAAAAAAGCACTGGTAATATTTTACTAGTGCTGTGCGTTCTCCAGCACGTGCACCCGTAACACATGTTTCAAGCAGTAGCGGTGACGCCCCCTACCCTCCGAAAAATATGAACGCCCCCCCCCCGCGCTCCCCCCCCCCCCAAAAAAAAACTCAAGCCGAAGCCCTTGTGACTGGCCAAATACTTTTTTCACAAACTTAGGAGGTTTTACCTTGATAAAACAAGGGAGTTATATAACCTCATTGCATCAACAGAAATCCTCCTTGCCCAAACCTTTCCCCTGTTTACATTTGGGTTAAAATTCTCTGTGTTTGGCTTCTGTGCAATCTGCATCCAGGAGTTGAATGTTTAAATTAGACAAATAAGTGACTCTTTTGTCTCTAAATACAGATATATACCATATCCATGCGCAAGAATATTAGATAGATGACTTACCTGTACCTGGTTTACCTGGATCAGGTAAAACGAACAGGAAACACCGCTTATGGTATGTTTGTATCTGCAACAGTCGCTAGTTATGGTTATGTAAATCCTTGTATGTCCACGCCCTCTTTGTCTGTTGTTATTTGCATTGAAACAGCGGGTCTTCACGGGTTATCTCTGAAACGGCCGATAATGGGTAAACAAAATCCCAGCATGCTCCCCTGGGAATTAATGATTCCCCCAAGAGGTGACAAAAGGCTAAAAAAAAAACTGCCCAAACAAGTGAACTAAATGTCATGCATATCCTCAAAGACAATTTATCTCTGATTGAGTCCTATAGAAATCTAGAGTTCCACGAAACACATACAGGGTCTTCCCCAAATAACCAAGGCTTATTATGGGTTATCAAAGACTTTAGTGTCATGGACTATACAAATACAGCTCAAAACATAACCTTCTTGTCAAAGGTAAAAATTGAAGAATGCGTCCGTGTTGTACTGTGTTAAATGATCATGACCCCGCTATTTGACATGCTGAAAAATATAACCTTGCCATTCTGGGAAGGTAACAAGGAGCTTGTTCAGAACGAACTCTAATCTCCAAGCAGACCCCACGGAGCATAAGATAGTATCAAATGCTGTCAGAGGAATAAAACCGGCCTAGGAGTGTGTTTAGCTTACTCTCCAAACAGAGGTTAGGCTCCGGCTGTTTTTTAACGGTTTTTTAGTCGTTTTTATCGGGCTTTCTATTTTGTCATTTTTTCTTACTGTGTCCGGCCTAACAAAATATACTCTCCA